>NW_006296625.1:5648715-5653428 GCF_000327345.1 Myotis davidii | reverse complement strand
GGGGGAATTGTCTCTTCATACCTTCCCTTCACAAAATTCCATGCCTGTTTACCTTACATCAGTATAATGAAATGGGCCATTAAGATGTCTTTTTTCCCCCTGAACAAAGAAAGCTTCAATAATATACCTTCCTGGATGTAAGTACGTATGTGTTATAACCTTTAAATAGCGTGATTTCTCTCTCTCTCTCTCTCTCTCTCTCTCTCTCACAGACACACACACACACACACACACACCTTGCACCATTAAAATTCTGCTTCACTGATTTCCTTTCAAAATGATTACATAGACATAAGTAAATTTAATTAGAAATTTCATCTAATACAAACTAGGGCTTACCCACAACCAAAGGCAAGCCTATATGGTTCTGGTCCTTGTAAGATCTCCCTGAATTCCCCAAACAGTGCCCTGACTTTACAAAACACAGAGTGGAAACTGCCTCTGATTACTCTGTACACAGCCCTCGTGTTGCTTCTATGGGCCGAATCAAACCTCAACTGGAACCTAAACTGAAGTGACTGCTTGGATTTAAACCTCAGGAGGGACGTGAGTCACTCAGGCATGTTCAGGATTTACCTTTGTTTCAGAAGGATAAATGTCTCACATATTTACTTGTCTTCTAATTCAGTTAACTTAAATGATGTAAGAGGTCATGTTCCAGCTAAATATGATTTCTTCACTCTTGATTTTTCTTGGAAAACAAAGAAACAAAATCTCACCATATTTGATTTTTTAAAAATGTTTCCAGAGGTAATTTTATTATCTTTTCTTTCTCAATCTTTAAAAAGCCAAGTTGGAATTCACTATGTATTATTTTTTAAATTGGGGGATAAGTAGACTTTGAAATAAGATAGTAAAAGGAAAAATAGCAAAAACCTCTAAGGACGTTTTAAAAATGGGTAGGTAGGAGGAAACTAATTCTATACACTATTGAACATGTTATGAAGTTAAAATAATCAAATCAGTGTGGCACTGACACACAATATCATTAATGATATATTAGCTATTATTTGCAATGACAGTGTTATAAAAGAAATTCTCCACACCAGTTCTCCCACCCCTGCCCATTGTTGAGGTAACCTGAGGTTTCTGAGTCTCCCAAGTCAGAATTTCCGGTTTAAAGGATTGCACCTGTGGTTTTCTCCAAGCGTAAATGTTGAATGGCTGGTTCTGACCCAGGTCTTCAGCCAGCTGTCTATGCGCTGCTCAGACTGCTAGTCCTTACAGCCTCTCATGTGATAATATTCTGCAGTTCTCCCTGGGGAAGTTCACCTTTTTGAAGGACCCTCTTTAGCCTCTGTACCAGTCCCTCAGCTCTGTTGTCTCATGATTAATCTGTTTGTCTTGACTTTATGAGTTCTAGACACCTCTTGCTACCCTGTCTTACTGGTAGGCTCCTCCCAGATCTCCAGAGTTGCTAAGGTATTTTGTTTTTAAAATATATACTGTCATTTTTTAAAAACATATTTTATTGATATTTAACAGAGAGGAAGGGAGGGGGATAGAGAGTTAGAAACATTGATGAGAAACATCGACCAGCTGCCTCCTGCACACCTTCCACTGAGGATGTGCCTTGCAACCAAGGTACATGCCCTTGACTGGAATCGAACCTGGAACCTTTCAGTCTGCAGGCGGATTCTCTATCCACTGAGCCAAACCAGTTAGGGCTATATTCTGTCATTTTAATGGGATCTAGGATGGAGAGGCTGTAAAATGTGGACTCAGTCCACTTTTCTTTTTTGTTAATCCTCACCCGAGGATATTTTTGTCCATTAATTTTTTAGAAAAAGTGGAAGGGACGGGGAGAGAAGAGAAACATCAATGTGAGAGAGACACATCGATTGGCTTCCCCCACACTCCCTGACCTGGCCGGGGAGCAAGCCTGCAACGGAAGTACATGCCCCTGACTGGAATCAAACCCGAGATCCTTCAGTCTGAGGGCCAACACTGACCACTGAGCAAAACTGGCCAGGGCTCAGTTCACTTTCTTGAAGAACTCTCTTATGTGGTCAAATCAAGGCCTCCCACCCCCTATAATGAGTTCTTTCTTTGTAATTCTATTTATCTTTGGAAAGCTTATGACATTTTAGATTTTAATTCCTTAATTAGCCTTATTTTGTCCCAAATACCTAAACTATTGCCCTAGTACCATTTATAAAATATTTGCATCTTTTTTTTTTCTTAAAGGAAACTCATATATACATTTTGATATAAAACATCTCTAAAATACAGTAAAACTGAAAAGAAAGTTGCAGGTAAATGTGTTAGGAAAAAAGGGAAGAATGCTATATATAAGTCACTACATATTGTACATGATATATACTTATATATGAATAGAAACTTTATAGAAAGCTATAAATAAAACTGTTAATTGAAGAAGAAATCAGAGGCAAGGGAAGAATTTCCTCCAAGAATAATCTCACAATCAGAGGCAGTGTGAACAAAGAGAAGCAGCAGCCAATAGGTGGTTGGCAGAAGAACGGGCTCGGATCAGCTGACTCCAGCATTTGCTCACAAATAAAACCACAGCCCAGCTGGTGTGGTTCAGTTGGTTGGGCGTCGACTAGTGCACTCAGAGGTCATGGGTTCAACTCCCAGTCAGGACACATGCTCAGTCCCCAGTAGGGGGCGAGCAGGAGGTACCAATTGATGTTTCTCTCTTATCTTTCTATCTCCCTCTCTCTCTAAAAAATAAAATAAAAAGCCACATATTAATAAAATAAAACCATAAGTGCACATGTTCACAAACAACTAGAAAACAATAGCTAACATGAATTAAATTCTTACTATATGCCAGAAACTGTCTTAAGAGCTTTAAATGAACTGATGACATTTAATTCTCATAATTCTATGAGGTAGGTACTGCTTTTCCCAATATTAGAGACAGGGAAACTGAGGCACAGAGCAGTTAGATAAATTTTCCAAAATCTCCTAGCTGCATGTAGCAGAACAAGGATTTACCCAGTTGACCTGGAATTGGAGCCCACCCTTCATCCCTGTGCTCTACGGCACAGTCTCAAAGACCCTTTGCCCAGCCTGCAGCCTCTCTCCCACCCTCTTACAGCAACCAGAACTCCCGAAAGTACAACCTGTATTCCACCACTGGAAATGAGCTCTCACTTGGACGGGGGGTGGGAGGTGGGGGAGAGAACATAAACATAAACATAAATACCATGTTACTAAATATTCATCTAAGAGTATACTCTGGAAATGAAAAGTCACCAACCATAGCAGAGAAACCCACAGCAGAGAAAAAATAAACTCCAACAAAGGGAAGAATTAACTCCCAAGTAAAGAGTTAAGAAAACAGAACAAAATATTTAAAAGGGATAAGTCGTATTTTTAGAAAGATACAGGGAGTGGTGTTCCCACAAACTACACACAAATCAGAGTTCTTAGAAATTAAAAACAAGATTACTGAGATTAAAAACTGATGAACAGAAGGAACATAAGTGATCAAATTAGTGAGTTGAAAAAGTAAGGAATTCTTTCAAGATGTTATGTAAATGTAAACACATAAAATATTAGAAAAACTGTTGAGACAGAGTTGGTTCTGTGATAGTCAGAATAATGGCCCCACAAAGATGTCCACATCCCTAGAACCTGAGAAAGTTGCCTTACATGGCAAACGTCCTTTGCAGGTGTGATTAAGTGAAAGGAATTTGACATGAGGACATTACCCTGGATTTTCCATGTGAGTCTGGTATAATCACAAGGACCCTGCTGAGTAATGAGCAAGGATGGCAAGCCAGAGGCTCAAACCAACGTAAGTTTATCATCTTACAGTTCAGTAGTTCAGAAGTCTGAAATGGGTCTCAGCTAAAAATCGAGGAGTCAGGGCTGCATGCCTTTCCGGATGATTCTTTAGGGGGAAATCCATTTGTTTGCCTCTTCCAGCATCTATCTAGAAACCATCCACATTCCTTGGCTCTTGGACTCTTTCTATCTTCAAAGCCAGAAACAGTCAGTGGAGTTCTTCTCATATCCTATCACTCTGAGCATCTCTTCTAGCTTCCTCTTCCACATTTAAGAACCACGGGACCTACCCAGATAATCCAAAATAATTTCCCTACTTTACAGTCAGCTGATCAGCAAGTTTAATACTACTATCTTTTTTTTAAATATATTTTTATTGATTTCAGAGAGGAACAGAGAGGGAGGGAGAGAGAGAAACATCAATGATGAAAGAGAATCATTGATCGGCTGCCTCCTGCACATCCCCTATTGGGGATTGAGCTTGCAACCCTGGCATATGCCGCAATCAGGAATTGAACCAGTGATCTCTTGGTTCCTGGGTTGATGCTCAACCACTGAGTCACACCCAGCTGGGCTAATTCTACTATCTTAATTCTCTTTTGCCACATAACAGTCACAGGTTTTAGAGCAGTGCTGGTGAACCTTTTGAGCTTGGTGTGTCAGCATTTTGAAAAACCCTAACTTAACTCTGGTGCCGTGTCACATATAGAAATTTTTTGATATTTGCAACCATGGTAAAACAAAGACATATTTTTGATTTTTTTTTATATATTTAAATGCCATTTAACAAAGAAAAATCAACCAAAAAATGAGTCTGCGTGTCACTTCTGACACGCGTGCCATAGGTTCGCCATCACTGTTCTAGAGAATCACCCTCAACTTCAAATGCCTTTTGCCTTTACAGTAGATCATTTTCAGCCAAACTTCTCACTTTAAACACATTCTAATACACCCTTG
>NW_006296625.1:5647764-5648644 GCF_000327345.1 Myotis davidii | reverse complement strand
GGAAACATAAGCATACTGGATGTCCTGTCTAGTGCACTCATAGGGGTTATTTTAGCTTTTCATGGTCTTTGAGCAACTTTACAACTCTAAGTTTTAGAAAACTGATAGTAATGCAAATAAGTCTTGTTTATAGTAATTAAATAGTGCCCAGAGTTATGCAACTGATTGTTGCCTATAGATGTTGGTCAATTTTGCCAGTTTGCATCCATTTGTCAATTCTTAAGATGTTTCTTTGTTGTATTTTTCTTTGAACCAGTTGTAATATTTTACTGTTTCTGTCATTAACTGAGTTAAGTAAAATATCTGACACTTTTAATTGACTCTAGAGGATTAAATCTACTTAATGCCAATGTGGGAAGATTGGAAATCCCTGTTTGTAGGGGGAAAAGACCATGCTTACCAGAAATAGAGAAGTCTACAAGTCTGGTACTAAGAAACTGTATCAACCCAGGAAATACTCAGTGAGAACAGAGCACTCACGTGGAAAGAAAAAGCTTGACAAGTGACTGGAAACCTGGTCTAGGTGCCTTTATAAATTTCATGAGAAGCCAGTAACTGGTTCCTATTTATGGGATACGATAGTTTCCAGAACTTGAAGTGTCTGAACCTCTATATTTACTCTATGTGGAGTTGTATTTTACGTTTGTAATTAATAAGCCACCAATGTCAGAGCCCATGATGCCCTACTTGCTATACTCTAAGAGCAAAGATATCTTTAAAATGAGACGATATTTCTGCTTTTCTTCGTAGCACGTTAGGTACTCATATACTGTACTCTTGAAGTTGCAATTGCCACTTCTTTAACATTACAGCCTTCAACCTACTAAACACCTGACACATGACCACACGGTATTTTACTTTTGGAAAGGCTCATCCTAGT
>NW_006296625.1:5631817-5647477 GCF_000327345.1 Myotis davidii | reverse complement strand
ACATACGCCAGTGACTGCACGTTTTTGGGCAAACTGCACGTTATTTAAATCATCATAATGCACTTTAGGTGTTGTTTTTCAATAATTATAACATTTTTATTTAAAAAAACAATTAAACAATTAAAGTTCCTAGTACTTTTTTAACGCATGGTACTGCGTAAAACATTTTCCTCTATGAAGGATGAAACAAAATTTACATAAGTATCTAGATTCGCTCCTTTTTCCATGGGCGTGAAAACGAGAACACTCGTGAGTGGTCCTTAACAGATGGGGCGCGAAACACAAGAAAACTGAGTGGTACGAAATGTGTTAAGAACTAGCAAATCACTAACTTAGAAGACTGGACACTCAAATTCCCAATGTTAAGAATATGTTAGGAGTAATTTTAAGATTAAAATGTAAATCCACAAACTTCAAAGATGAGCCAAGAAAAAAGAAGTACTGATGTTTGACTCAGTTAGCTATTTTCTGACAGGATATTAAAGCTGCCTGTGAGATTTCTTGGACTCTGACTCATTTAATTCATTTAGACGTTGCCAGCAGAGCAAGCTACAACAAAGCAGATCCATCTTAACAAGCTCATTCCTGGCCCTTCTAATAGTGAAAAGTAATTGAATTGCTGATTTTGATTTTTTTTTAATGCACTCAACATTTGAGTATTTGGCTTCACACAAAATAAACAGAAATATTTATTACATCATCTCTTCCCCAGAGCAAATTGGGGAGTGAGCGGGGGGCAGGAAGGGGGGGGAGGGAAGGAACCACACTGGAATGGCCCCTGGTACCCTGTAGAATCGTGTAGCATTGAAGTATCTTCCTTGTATTTAGTTTAGTATAACCACACTTTTAAGTTAAAATCTTAGTGTCTTATTTGGAGTAAGCACCAGTTCTGAGCACACAGATCTACATGAATAAGTGAATATGTGGATCTTAAGCACATCCATAGTCAATAGATTTATGAAGAGGCATCTTCTGCAACAAGGAGTCAATCTCCATCAAAGTGGGCAGCATGGAGAGCCAAGGCAGCAAGCTGGTGGCCACAGACATGTCTTGCTCAATTTGAACAGGGTTTTTGTTTTTGTTTAATGCACTAACGTTTTAAAAAAAACAGGAAATTCCACATAAACATTTATACTTGTAACTAGAGGCCCGGTGCACAAAATTCATGCATGGAGGGAGAGAGGGTCCCCTCAGCCCAGCCTGCACCCTCTCCAATCCAGGACTCCTCAGGGGATGTCTGACTGCCAGTTTACGCCCAATCCAGGAGCAGGCACAATCCCGGACTGCTGGCTCCTAACCACTCGCCTGCCTGCCTGCATGATTGTACCTGACCACTCTGCCTGCCAGCCTGATTGACACCTAACTGCTCCCCTGCCGGCCCAATCGCCCCCAACTGCCTTCCCCTGCTGGCAGCCTGGTTGCCCCATACTGCCTGCTGCTCAGTTGTTTGGTTGCCCCTCACTAACCCCCCTGCCAGCCTGGTCGCCCCACGCAGCCTATTCGGTCGTCTGTTCGGTTGCAATGGTCGTTTAGGCATTAATATAAATAGATTCCCTTGAAAATTTACAAAAGCCTCTCCCAAACCTACAGGAGCCGAGTAGCAAGCAGCAGCCTCCTCCATTGTGCATTGTCTATGCATTTGGATTTCTCCAAGCCCACCTCTTATATATTCCCTGCCTGACCCATAACACTGGGGTTTGGGACCACTAATACAGAGAGTAAAGCAGAAAACTTAGAATTAAAAAGACATATACTTATTCCATAGTTGGCACCAAGGCAATATTCATTTGGATAAATGTATTAGCTGGATCCCACCCAAATCTAGTGATATGACAGGCTGTGTATCATCCATTAAATGGTAGCTTTGCAAAGAAAACTTATTCAAGTAGTAAATTATTCTATTTTACTATAAAGTGAATGTTCCCTGTATCTTAACTAGGGTGGGAGGGAAGGAGGTTATCGTTAAAGTTGTACCTACGAATTATAGGTGTAGATATCACCTAATTAGAACCTCACAATAAGGTCAAAAGGTAGGTATTTTACAGGTTAGAAAACCAAAGTTAATGGAAGTAAAGCAACTCACTTGATATTAAATAATTATTAAGTGGTAGGACCACTATTCAAAGGCAGGCCTTTGTGATTTTAAAAAAATGTCATGTTTTATCAACTTTACCATGTTTTCTTGGCAACATGGTGAGAAAAAATATCATTTGACTTTCAGAGACATGCACAAAACTGATATTTTCTAATGTTTGTTATGCTCATAATACAAATATTTCAAAATTCAAAATGCAAAATTTCAGAGAAAACTGTTTTTTACCAATCTTCAAGTGAGAAGTTCTACTTCCTTATATTAGTTTAACAGTAGCTATAACAGAGACCCAAATTAAGAGTGGCTCAAACACACTTGAAATGTATTTCTGTTCGCATAATAGTGCAGGAATAAGTCTACAGCTATTATTATGGTTCTAAGTAATGAGGTCATAGTTCTTATCTCATTTCGCTGCCCTAGAACGATGCGGTCATCCTCACGGTATGAGATGGTTTGCTACCACCTCTAAAATCCAGGCACAGGATGGAGAGGAAGGAGGGAAAATTTGCCTTTCCCTTGAAGGATATGATTTTGAAATTGCTCACGCTATTTTCACTCATGTCTCATTAACAAGAATTTAACCAAATAGCCACACATAGCCATAAGGGAGTCCAGGGAATGTAGTTTAGCTAGGATGCCATGCACCCAACTAAAATTTTATTATGGAAGCAGGAGGAAACCAATACTGTTAGACAACTATCCATCTTGGGCACAACCTTTAAAACTTAGATATAAGGTGCAACCAAATCACACTTTCCCTTCTGAGGTGAACACGTCTCCATTCCTTACAACCTGACTTTGCCTGTCTTTGTTTTTATTTTTATTTTGCTGTCAAAATCCTGAACCTGTTGAAAAGTCCTCCCTATGTTAGATCTTATGTCCACTTACCCACATCAAATTCTTGCCATTCTCTTTTCAGTGCTTCCCTTTCCCAACTCTGTTTTTTGTATTGGGCTCACTTGGGAATTACTATTCTCCTATGTTTCAACAAGTGTTACTCTTCCTTTGGATTAATTTGAGACACAAATTGCTAATACACCTGTGTGGAGATAGAATACTAATCTTAGGTAGTATTATTTCATATTCATATTCATTCATATTCATTGTTGTACTATTCATATTCATTGTTGTACTATTGTGAATAAAATAAGGCAAGACATTATATTTACATTTGTTTGTTAGCATCAGGTATATGGTCACAGCAGCATTCAGTAACAGCAGTGACCCTCACATTTTAATAGAATCAGTGGGCATCCCTTAGTCAGCCGCAAGTGCAATAGTCAGGGCCAACAATTAATACTCCTTTTGCAAATTGATCTGTAGAGTCAATGCAGTCCTAATCAAAATCTCAGCAGGCTTTTTGTAGCTATTGACAAGCTGATTCTGAAATTCATGTGGAAATGCAGAGTACTCATAGCCAAGACAAACTGAAACAGAAGAGCAAAGTTGGAGGACATCCATTAGCTGATTTCAAATCTCAGTATCAAGACAGTGTGGTGTCAAAATAGACAAATAGGTCACTCAATCTGAATCAGGAATCAAGAAATAGAACCATACATATATAGACAACGGATTTTTCAAAAAGGTGTAAAAGCAATTGAATGGAGAAAGGATAGTGTTTTCAGTAAATGATGCCAAGACAACTAAATACACATATGCAGGAAAATGAACTTTGATTGAAGCCTCACATCATATACAAAATTAACTTAATATATATCATAGGCCTAAATGGTCAAAAGCATGACTCATAAAAGAACTGATTAAGTTGGACTTCATTAAAATTTAAAACTTCTGTTCTTCAAAGACACGGTTAAGAGAACAAAAAGACAAGCCAGACTGAGAAAATATTTGCAAATTATGTGTCTAGTAAAGCACTTGTTTCCAGAATGTATAATGAATCCTTAAAACTCAATAATCAGAAAACAAACAACCCTCCTTAAAAGGTGGCAGATGGACATAGCCCTCCGGAAAACCATCATCAGCTCTGGCCACAGCACCACAAAGTATATTTAGGAAAAATGTAGGCAGTGGTTATAACACCAAAAAAATAGGATTCTTAATAAATATTTAGGAATATTTCCCAGAAGGTCTGGGATTCAGCATCATTTCTTTAAATGTAACAATAGGTGACTCAGCCCCAGCTTATGTGAAAAACATCCTTCCCAGAGAGGCAGCCATTCAAATGGCCAACCTAAGGCAGGAGGTCAGCATATAGAGGTACATGGAGTAGATTTGTGGGACGGGGGAAACTTCTGGCGGTAGAACTGCTCTGTATCCCAATTATTGTGAAAGCGTCACACACTCTATTTGTCAACACTCAAAGGATTAGATTGCCTCTATGATAATATAGCTTAAAGTAAGCTTTTAATCGGTGATTCAGTATGCCCTTTTAGATGCCGGAAGTAAAACAAAAAACAATTTTAGTAAGTAAAAACCTAAAATATTTGTTAATTTTACTGTTTTTTCCTTGATACTGGCCTCTGACATAATGCCAAAGCATAATTCATGAAAGGCAAAGTTCAAGAGTTTTTAAAAAATGAGATCTAAGGGCAATGATCTTGTTCCAAAGAAAATTTCCAATACCCAGAAAAATGAATGGACTGCTTATCTATAGGCAATCCCTCAACAAATATTATTTCTTACAACAACACTTGTGATAAGCATTAAACAGTTGAGAGTTAAATGCAAGAACACGGAATGCAGATAGGAGTTATTACCTTATGCAGGATAAGGAGCCTAACTAGGACACATCCAATCTCAGAGTTCCCTCCCTCAGAAAATAGTTATCTCCACCAAAAAAACAAATGGATATGCAAGTTCTATCACATATACTTGTATTTTGAAACTCTTAGCAGACAAATTCTCCTTATTATGAAATATCAATAAGCAAATCAGATAAAAATGATTGATAGGTGTTCAGTTCAGTTTAAATCTTCACATTTTAGAAAATATATTATCGCTTACATTGAGTTACCATCTGGGCTCTAGATTCCAAAAGAATCCTAGAGCTCAATTATTTAGAAAATACTCACTGAAAACAGTTTGTCTCAAACACTATGACAAATAAGAGATATTATCAGTGAACAAGAGAGATTCACACCTTCATGCAGTTTATCTCTAGTGTAGTTTAGAATCTCTGCCTTAAAGCATGTTCATGGTCATTTTAGCCTTAAAATTTTTCAAAAAAGAAATACTAGCAACCAATCACCAATCTTTATCCCTCTCTCCCACTCTCCCACACTTATACACACACAAATCTATAAATATACATTTTTTATTTTTTAGGTTTGCCAAATACAAAACTTCTACTATAATTTGAATTTCAGATAAACAATGAATAAATTGTTTAATATAAGTATGTCCCATGCAACATTCAGGACATACTTATATTAAAATTTTATTCATTGTTTATCTGAAATTCAAACTTAATTGAATATCCTGGTTGTTGTTTTTAGTCAAATTTGACTATATAACGATATACAAGCATACAGTTTTATGTATGCATATTTATGTATATTATGGTTCCCAGATACATACACACACACACACCCTTCTATATAGTATATGGCAAATGTATTTTTAAGCAATTTAACTTCTTGGAGAAACTTTCAAAATGAACTATGTGTAAACTATTACCCTAGATATTTAAATATAATGATCTGTGATTTAAAGTTATTTGCTATATCCAATTAAGTGCTGTAGACCAGCTTCCAAAAATGATTTTCATTTAAAGTACTTAAATTAAGCCATTACAATTGGAAATAATAGGCTATCAGATCAGTTTCTCTGAGGCTACTTACCGATAGTTCAAGAAAATAAAACAGCATTAGCATATATCACAGAGAGTGTATACAAAAGTGGGATAAAAATCACTAAGCCACTGGGTTAAAAAAGATAATTAGGGGGAAGAACAGTCCCCATTTTACCCAGCTGGAATTAATGTATTTTGGGCTAAGAGAGGGTTCTAGGAAATTATTGCTGCTATTTACCTTTTTCTTCCCAACTCCAAGCTACATGCCTATTTTTACCAGCCACTTATGCCAATGAAGAACTGATGAAGCATTCCCTTCGGCACTCAAGGGAGAGGAGATAGGCTTTCCCCTAGAGCTGGGCAAGAGTCTCAGACCTATAACAGACTTCTCAGGACAAGAGTCAGAAAGCAGAAGTTTGGGGCAAAGCTTGTCCCTCGGGCATCTGCTTACCAGGATCCCCTCCTCTAAATAAGCAAGCAAGTATTGAATGGGTGTGCTATATCCTCCCATTCCTAAGGCAAGAAAGAGATAAGAAAATATTGGGAGCCCGGGGGGGGGCTTCTTTGGGCAGCTAACCTAGAGAATGGCAATCTGCTGGCTACTGCATTCCCAGTCCACATGGGATTGTCCACATCCATCACTCACAATATTGCCATACTTGAGGTGTTGCATAAACCAGCCCAGAACAAGTCAGTCGTATAAAAACCCAGCTTAAAGGCCCAGAACAAGTCAGTCGTATAAAAACCCAGCTTAAAGGCCCAGCAGACAGAGATCAATCAGAACGATTACAACTTTCCAGGTGAAACAAAGATAATGGAAAGCTGTCCAAGAAAACTCAAATGAAGCACATATTTACATGTACAAAAAAACATTTTCTGGAACTAAAACAAACCATAATTTCCCTATGCAACAACTGGGCACATGAAGAAGAGAATGATCATTATAATGGCCAAAAAGAATGGTCTAGAAGATCATAAAATAAATAATTCAAACACAGTCATGTGGAATCATGAAAGGATAAAATAATCTGAGGACAGATTTAGTACACATATCACCTAGTAGTAATCTGAAAGAGAAATACATTATTAAACTGACAACAGAAATTACTTTCTGTGAGCTGAAGACAGATCTGGGTCTGCAAAGTGGAAGGGATTGGGGAGAAAAAGACACACACCTGGATATATCCAGGTAAATTCCTGAACTCCTGAAATGAAACTGTATAAATTTTCAAGCAGAAAAAGCAAGTTGTCAACATGAAAAATAATAGCACGGGAAAAAAATAAGAATAGAATTGATGGAACAACTGTAATGGAAAAAGTAGAGTAGAACATTCATATTAACAAAGGTAAATGTCATAAATTGTTCAGTTGATCAAACCAGCAAAAATAAGAAAAAAAGAAAAATCATTTTAAAGAAATCAACATAAAGAGAAAAATGAAGTGTATTCATCATGACATTAAATATAAATGTGCTAATTTTTTCCACTGAAAGTCAGAGATGGTCAGATTGGTTATAATGCAAAACCCAACTGCAAACAACTTAAAACAAAGTGGTAAATAAAGGTTAAAGATACAGGGATAGACAAAAATATCAAGCAAATACAAACAAAAAAGAAAGCAAGAGTGATGATATTAATATCAGATAAGGTTGATTTGCCATGTGGTAAGATTTGTATTTGGAAGCTAATTCTAACAATGAATTGGAGAGTAGATTCTGGAAGGAGCAAGACTAGATAGAAGAAGAAAAAGTACTAAACAACCATGACTTCAATAGGTTAATTTTGGTTCTTATCAAATGAAAAATTGAGAACATTTGTTTTAAAACTTTGAGCCTTTCAAAGAAATAAGCAAAATCAAGTAGCATCTAATGTAGTATGGTTCTAAGCAGCCTTAGCATCACCTCAGAAATTGTTAGAAATACGAATTTTAAGGTCCTACACTTTAAAAAATGTTGTCTGTAGGACCCAGAATTCTGTGTTGAAACAAGGCCTCCAGTTGATTCTTATGTACATTAATGTTAAACACTCATTAAGATATTTTCCAGAGAAAATAACTTCCCTCAGTTACACAGATTTATTTCTATTAATTATTTTCTATTTCCCAGCCTGACAATGGAAGGTCAGAAGGATTGCATTTAAAATGGATACCAAGTATTTTCCACAGAAGCAATGCCATAGATTAGAAAATGTAGTGACATTTTGTTTTCTTCTTAAGAACAATCCTTGCTAAGTTTAGAATGTTTGAGAATCTCTGTGTTGTAAACATCCCCAGTATGTTGCCTGAAACTGTAAATGTTTAACATGTTGAAAAATTTAAAAGCCTCTTAAAATAAAAATCAATCAAAAAGTTAAAGGCACTTAAGAATACCCATGGTTTCATAAAACATTTACAATACCCATCATTTATTTGGCTAAAAAGAAAAGCTTAACAAATTGAAGTCTCAAAAAAGAAAATAAGATTTTTTTCAAGTTACCTTCCCCTATAAACTTAAACATGAATTATGAGATTTTTATTTTTGGAAATGTTAGTCCACATTAAGAAATAAAAAATGATATTATAAACTATAGAGAAAGCAATGACACAAAACAAAAGCTATGCTCAGGGTAAACTTGTCTTAAAAAGAGGAAACAAAAAAAAACTTAGTACTCATTACCAGAAGTTAGGAAATGAATAACAAAAGAAACTAATAGCTGAATTAATAAACTAGAAAACATAAACAGACCAAAATAAGGCAGAAAGAAATAAATTCAAAAGTTAAAAAAAAAAAACAACTAAGAGCTATAGAGCAGATGAACTCTGTGAACTTGATTAAAGGAAAGAGCGCACATGGCAAACACTCGCATGAGAGGGCGTTTGGGAAAATATGCAGGATTAAAAATGAGAAGGAGACAAACCACAGATACAGACATGATTAAAAGAATCATAAAGATTACTGCTTGCAATTCTATGGCTACAAATTTGAAAACACAGAAGTGAGTGATTTTCTAACAAAATATAAATTACATAAATTGCCAATCACTGTAGATGTCAGACTGGTGATTAAGAATCTATCAAGAAAAAAAAAAGGCTCAAAGACCAGATGGATTTAATATTTAAGGAACAGATGATTCCAATGTTGTTTAAACATTTCAAAGCCATGAAGGGGGGAGCGGGACCTCTGATTTTGTGAAGCCAGATTAATTTTAACTGCAAAGCCTGATATGGAAAAAGAAAAAGAAAAAAAAAAACTGGTTCCATCTCACTTAAAAATGCAGACATAAGTATTTTAACTAAAATAAAACGTTAAGTAAAAAGCAGCTTGCTTCTGTCTTACTTAGATCAGGTCCCCATGGTAGACCCTGAGGTAGAATATGCATGCCAAAGGTTTTGGGGGAGTGCTTTCAGGAACAACACCTTTAAGAAAGTGAGAGGTGGGATTGGGGTACAGAAAGCAGTGGAACTGCAATACTGTTACAACAGTGGGTTCAGGCTGACACACAGAGGGAGCTCTGAACCTTCATGGGAGGCAGACTGCTCCCTGAGAGGAACTCAGCTTTGAGCCAACAGCATTCCCAACACTCTGGACACCTGGGGCATCAGTGGCTCCTGCTTAAGGTGGCATCTGAGCAGCACAACACAGCACCCCTGAGTCTCAAGTGAGAAGAGTTTTAAAGAATGTGATACAAACAAGTAGAAGGTTTGACTACAAGTGTGGTTTGATACCCAGAACCTATCATTTTAATCCCTTGCATCAGCAATCTTTAAAAAATGTATTAAGTTCACATTATTAAATGCTGAAAGGCATATGATAAATTTGTTACTTCATCAGTCATTTCTGACACATCAATAGTTTTACATATTGCAGGTAGGTGAACCCCTCATCCCCTGATTTACGTGCGCGTGTTATCTTTTTTACTTTCTTCCTGGCTTCCTCTCGTCCTCCCCACCCACATCAACCCCAGTATGTACAGTGAGGAGAGAAGAAATAACTACAACATACTGGCTCCAAATAAATATATATTTAAATTTGTCCCAGATTTGTTTCAGAAACAAGCATCCTGCACTACCAGGTTCCCTTTTGCAGGGGCCCGTGTTGGAGAATTTTTAATTTAATTAACCCCTTCCCCGGCAGAAACGTGTATACTCGTTTTCACAAAATGTTCTTTTTCAGTCGTCGACGAGTATACTAAGAAAATATGGTAAAAAACTATGGTTTATAGGAAGACGAGTTACAAACTGTTTTCATAACCAGCATCAAAAATACTATATAGAACCAAAATTAAAAAATTAGTAAGAAAAAGGAACGTTTTTAACAAAAAAATTGTTGGGGAAGGGGTTAAACACACCAATCTCCAGAGCCATTCTCTAGCTCTCCACTGAACACACCGATATTCCCTGAATATAATTAACTCCGTGAGGATATAAATAAAAATAAGTAAAAGCTAGGAAAATCATCCAACTATGGCCATATGTCCAAACAGAATGCATGCATTTCAGTAGAACTACAGTTTTCATTTTTCATTTAGAAATTCCCAACCAATTCACCTTTATTAATGGCAAATATTCCCTCGACAAACATTCCCTCCCCTGCCCACAATAAGAGAGATTTTTAAAAATTGTGAACATGACAATGTATAAAGTCTAATTCTCTTGCAGATATACAGCACATACTAGAAATTAACCTGGACGCTTACCTTTGCAGATTCCATCTGGTGGCTTTGTAGATGGAGAATCTCAAACGCTGAGAAAACTCCGCATTTCTGAGGCTGAAAAGCACATATGGCTTCAAAGGTTGCTAGAACTATGGCTCAGCTATAGGATTCGCCAATTATCCTGGGAGCTCACCCAATCTAGGGGCATCTTGGAGCTATACTCGCTGAAAGAGACGGAGTGTCTGGGACGGAGTTTAGTATTTGACTCCCTGAAACCTGTTTTCACATGCCCCAGCCCAGGTGTGGATCCTTAGGACCACCAGTTGCAGTTAAGGAGCGGAATTGGTTTCACCAGTTTCCCATATGAAAGCCACGGCAACCTCAAATCAGAAGAATTTCTGGAGGCTGCTCTCTCCCAGAATTAGGTTCTAGAAATTACTCTGCTTGATGGTCAGTCCTGAGAAATTTATTTTCTGTTTGCAGGCAGAGGTTTGTGGAAATCCAAGTAGTAATAGAAGTCTTCTTGATACATACTGAATCAGGAGCCAATTGAATTTCAAGTTTAATGTCTGCAAGCTAAGTCAGCCTAATAGACAAATCTCAAAATAGATGTGACATGTGCAGTGACCTGAGTACTGGCCATTGTCATCCCCTTTCCTCTGGATGGCGGCTGAATGAGCACCACTAAAATTTTCTCCTATAATTTTCCTTTGCAAACGCTTTTAATCCCAACTAATCCCGCTTCAAATTAGTCTGATTCTCTATATGTAAAGTTAAATTAGTATATGTTGGGAAATTTTTAGTGAATTTTTGATAAGCCAGATGCTTTACTTAGATATTGCATGAAATAAAATAAAACAGATCTAAAACTGTGTCCAAAATATGTAATATTTGGGATAATTTTTAGAAATTTTAAGAATCAAGAAAACCAGGTCTTGTTTTTTGTTTAGTGTTTGCTTGTTTTTACATAAAACAGCGGTTCTCAACCTGTGGGTCGCGACCCCTTTGGAGGTCAAACGACCCTTCACAGGGGTCACCTAAGACCATCAGAAAACACATATATAATTACATATTGTTTTGTGATTAATCACTATGCTTTAATTATGTTCAATTTGTAACAATGAAATTGGGAGTCACTACAACATGAGGAATTGTATTAAAAGGTCACAGCATTAGGAAGGTTGAGAACCACTGACATAAAAGAAAGAGCTAGCAAAAGTAGACAGGAATCACTTATACCAAGCAGTCAGGGTAGTCATCTGACCGGACACCGAAGACCTGACCAGATGAGCCCTTTAGAA
The DNA here is from genome assembly GCF_000327345.1 of Myotis davidii. Classification (NCBI taxonomy): domain Eukaryota; kingdom Metazoa; phylum Chordata; class Mammalia; order Chiroptera; family Vespertilionidae; genus Myotis; species Myotis davidii. The sequence continues at coordinate 5,635,702 of NW_006296625.1, read as the reverse complement.
CCTCTTCAGCTCTATATTACATGGCTCATGTGACAAGATACTTCTTCTAATGCTGTTTTTCTACTGACAGTGAGAACATTTCTGAAGAAATGTAAATAATTTTGAAGTTCCACTGATCTCCAATTCTTTATAAGAAACAGATTTTTTGAATATTGAGATAATTGATTTCATATTTTCCTTCCTTTTGGTGCTACTTTCCCAAGCCTTTATTTCTTTTCATTTTAATTCTCCATAAATTCTTTGCTGAGAAACTGCAATTACATTTAACTACAGAGAGGTAGTTAGCTGGTGCACGCATAACTTTTATGTTTTAGTTCATTCCTCTTTTAAATCAGAGTAATACGTCTCTATTCAACTGGTCTAATAACCAAGGTCAATTTAGTTAAGTTGTAATGTTAAAACAAACTAGGCACATTCTATTGAATACTTCTTGCTGGCATTATTCTAATTGGCAGTGTGAGGTTTTTTTTAAAGAAATAAAATAAAGACAAAAGGCAATCATGTTAAGTGGCATTGAGTTCAGGGAGAAGAATCGAGAATCTAGATGGATGTTTAACAGTAGTGATCTGTAAGTTTCTCAAATGCAATTTGGCGCTTAAGAGGATAATTACTACATACACTGGCTTCCACCTGCAGTCCCACTCTAGGACTAAACCTGCACGGCCAGAGTGAACCAGGAAGTAAAATCATTTTATCAATCCTGATCACTCAAAACTCATCAATGATTGACTTTTGTTTATTGCCAAAATTGACTACTTTTCTTTCCACTTGTGAGATGTTTTGCCTAAGTTCTTCTCATTCACCATTCATTCCTTTCACTAACCCTGCAGATACAGCGGGTTTCTTCTTTGCAGCACTAGGATTTATATGTAAGAGAAACTTGTGACAGCAGCCTGCTTGGAACTGGGAATGGGGACAAGCAAACACTTTCACCTAGTTGTATGTTAATTGAAGGTGGGTTTGTGGGAGCAATTGAGATTATGGTAGAGGGTGTGGAAATAAGACAGACCTTACCTGGACTACTAGATGAGCCAGAAATCAAGATTCCTCGAGAGGAATGATGTCGCACTCTGAAGTGAGACTATTTAGCAGGGTATAATATAACTAACGTTTGTGATCATTAACATGTGAAGGAAAAAGGGGGGGTGGGGGGCATGGGATATTGTTGATGGGAACCACAGGGTTCCATTAAATACATCTGAGTAAGGTGCATCCTTTGGGCAAATATTGATTGCCCATTAATGCTACAGTTGAGTACCACACAGGGGCAATGGCATAAATAAGGAGTCCTAACCTCAATAGTGAGAAATACAGCCCCTTAAGTCCCTCTATAGCAGTGGTTCTCAACCTTCCTAATGCCGCGACCCTTTAATACAGTTCCTCATGTTGTGGTGACTCCCAACCATAAAATTATTTTCTATGCTACTTCATAACTGTAATTTTGCTACTGTTATGAATCATAATGTAAATATCTGATATACAGGATGCATTTTCATTGTTACAAATTGAACATAATTAAAGCATAGTGATTAATCACAAAAACAATATGTAATTATATATGTGTTTTCCGATGGTCTTAGGCGACCCCTGTGGAAGGGTCATTCGACCCCCAAAGGGGTCACGACCCACAGGTTGAGAACCGCTGCTCTATAGCATTATGCTGACAATTGTCCATGAAACCAATGTGTTACAGGGCCCTTTCACCATCCTAATCATGATATACATACAAACCTTTGTATGGTTGGCAAGTCATGTCGCTTACTTGGCAATACAACAGAAAGCTTCCAATGGAAGAGAGAACAGAAGGGAAAATACGCCCTTTCGTGTTACTTTTTAATATTCAGGGTGAAAACTCCACTATTAAGATGCTGAGATTTTGCTGCTTTCTTTTCACTTTCTAGAAGATTTCTCTTGCAACCTGTTCACAAGTGTGGCCTCAAAAGTATGTCCTGAGCTTGTACTTGCCTTTCCTTACTTCTTAAGTGGTAACATGATGATATGGGGGACTGTGTCTCTGAACTGAAGATCAGAAGAACTAATTACCGGTGCTAGTTTTATTATTTTTTAAATGTGTAGCTTCAAACAACTTGCTGTACCACTCTAAGCTCCATTTATAAAATGGAAGAGTTACTAATTCTCTAATTTTCCAACTATTTTTAGTACTAGTACTTATTTGCAAGTGGAATTTTATTCCAAAACCTCAACTTATAAAACAGATCAGAGTGGAATCCCTTAATTTGAAGTGGGGAAACAGCGGGTGGTATGTGAAGCCCTATCCATTTGATCCCAGGCTCTCCTTCTACACTTCTTCTGTGTTAACCCCTCAAGTCACTTCACTCAGGAGACTGAGAACTCATTTTATTTATTTTTTAAGTGTCTTCATTTCTTTCTTTCTTTCTTTTTTAAGACAAAGACTTTAATATATTTTTATTGATTTCAGAGAGGAAGGGAGAGGGAGAAATAGAAACATCAATGATGAGAGAGAATCATTGATCGACTGCCTCCTGCGTGCCCCCTACTGGGGATTGAGTCCCAAACCCAGGCATGTTCCCTTGACCAGAATCAAACCTGGGAACCTTCAGTCTGCAGGCCGGCGCTCTATCCACTGAGCCAAACCAACTAGGACTGAGAATTCATTTTAAAGAGCACCGCCAATCTAGGTGAGCCTTTCCAGGTCCAAATTCTGCAATTCAGTAAGTTAATTCTAGCATTCTCCACCTGGATGCAGAGCATCTGGCTCAGTTTCCATTAGTGTGGGAAATGTCAGAGAAATAAAAAGTCAGAAAGTAAAAATGTTGCATAACATAAAAAAGAAAAACACTTCTTTCCTACCAGCCAGCAGGAAGTAGATTGCAAATCTCTGTGGGACTGTTTGTTAAATTGGTTTGAATCCCACTGTTAGATCTGCAGGCATCACTTTCCAAGTTCGGGTAAAGCTCTCCCTCAATGCTGAATGCAAAGATGACTTCTCCCTAAGATTTACGTTTGCTTCAGTTCCCAAGCTTTCCTCAAAGGAGGAGGGACCCCCACCAGTAAACCTAGCCTCACTCCCACCTGCCAATCTATTTTGCAGCATCAGGAATTATCATTCAGAAGCGAGTGGCATAATCAACAATGCCCCTGTGTTTCCATAAGGCCTCTCTATGGCCAGCTGAATAAAGGGCCAGGAGCAGTATAAGAAAGCTCTGGTGCAATGAAAATAATTTTAAAAATAATACTTTCATTTCTTGACCATCAACTATATGCCAGGTATTAAGCTAAGAACCTTATTAACTATGCATATTTTAGCAACAATCCTGCAAGGCAGGTTTTATTATCCCATACCCCTACTCACAGATGAAAAAACTGAGCCGTGGAGTTTGTGTAGACATAAAGAGAATATCTAGCACACCCACAACTAGCCCTGAGCAATTGCAGTCTCCTTTCCCCACGCCCACTGGAACTATGCTTGGAATGCCAACCTGCTTGGCTAAGACCCAGAGATGACAAGAGATATTTGCAACAAGGTCTGTTCCTTGGTGCCGCTGACAAACTGATCACTGGGAGTTCGTCAACCAAATATAGGCCATTTACTCATAAAATCATCTAATGTTTAAAATACTGCTTGATGTTTAGAAAATATTTTAGACCACTGACTATAGCGGAAAGTAATTTACATTATGGAAGCAATCATTTAATCACTGTAATTAGCCAAGTTATTACCTATGCAGCTAATTGTCTTTTAATGATGTAATTTAAAAATTTAAACATCATATTATTCTAGCCAATGACAAATTCTTATTTCATAATTTTCCAATGAAAAGTGTAATTTACTATACTGTACAATGTAATTTCCACAGAAATTAACGTTCATTTTATTCTTAATTACAGGCTAAATCTTTCCCT
>NW_006296625.1:5627934-5631779 GCF_000327345.1 Myotis davidii | reverse complement strand
ACCTGTACATAACCAATGAGAGAACTTGGCCTTTCCGGAAAATGTAGGGGTAGAGGCTAAAACAAAGGCAGTTGGTTAGGTGGGGTTTTTTTAGACATGTTAACGAAGGGCTGACTTTCCGTACAAAAACATGATACCATCAACCTAGCTGCGCTTCTCAGCTAGCTGCACATTAGAATTCTCCGTGGAGCTTAAAACAAAACAAAACAAAACCCTCATGCCCAGGGGTCACCCTTAGGGATTCTGATTTAATTGGTCTGAAGTGTGTCCATCATGCTTTAAAAATCTCCCCAGGAAATCCAAGTGTGCAGCCAGGGTTGAGCACCATCGAAAAGGTAATTTTAGCCTGTGCTGCCTTTAGTTGACATTTTGTTTTGTTTTGTTTTTTAAATCTTTATTGTTGAAAGTATTACATATGTCCCCTATTTTTCCCCAATGATCCCTTCTAGCCAGCCCCACCTCTTGCCTCAGACTTAACCACCCTATGGTCTGTGTCCATGGGATATGCATATATGCCAACAGGTTGTTTGGTTGATCTCTTCCCACCCACTCACAACATCCCTCTGAGATTCAACCATCTGTGGAGTTTTTTAGGGGAGTTGCTGGTAGACAGAGTCAAGAAGCATCATGCTGGGCATCTGGGAGCAGTAAGACAGGGTTACAAGAATGGACACAAAAGACCCAGACAAGCAACTTCATTGCTGGTTTGTAACCTAGAGAGTGTGGAGTTTGCAATGATAGAAGAGTGAGAGTTAGGCTATAGGCCTAGATCCTAGATAGTCATGCTCAGTTGGTAAATATGCCAGTATCGTTTCTCAGAGGCTTGCAAAAACAGTCAGGAATTTGAGTAGACTGTTTATCTGCCATGGGACTATGCACCTGAGATCTGAAAGCAAAAGTTTAATGAGTTAAGGGGCTCTTTATAAAATGCTGAGCCAAAGTAAATCTCTAAGTGTATGCGATAGTCATAGTTAAGAAACTATGATTTGTGATTCTACTGGATTCACTTAAGTGTACAAATTCACATTTGACACTTATCAGACCTTTGTTACAAAGTTGAATGGCAAGTGGTTTCTGCCCCAGGGGGTCACAGTCCGGTGATATTTTACACTTTCTGACATTGCCTGCTTAGAGAATGGAGGAGCCTTGTCTATGCAGGTTCAGTCCTAAGAGAGAGCAAGTGTGGCTGGGAGGCTTATCTGCAGCCACCAAAAATGTTTTTATGAGAGAAGCTCAAGGATCTTGGTATTATATACCAAACAGTTAAATTAAGCAACCCAGACAGTCCCAAAAACCTGAGCATAGAGTTCAAAGGAGGTATGCATGAGTTTGTTTCTTAATCAACTTTATTGAGGCATAATTGACACACAATCGATTGCACATATTTGAAGTGTACAATTTGATGCTTGATATTTCTGTGAATTCAGTAATACATTCAGGATAATGAACATATCTATCATCCTCAAAAGTTTCCTCCATGAAAAACACAGAAAGACATAAAGGCTAAATTAGCATGTTACTAAACAATGAATAGGTTAACAATGGGATCAAGGAAGAAATCAAAAGATATGTTGAAACAAATGAAAATGAGAATACAACAACCCAAAATCTTTGGGCCACTTTGAAAGCAGTTCAAAGAGGGAAATTCATAGCATGGCAGGCCTACCTTAAGAAGTAAGGAAAATCTCAAATAAATAATCTAACTTTACACTTTAAAGAACTAAAAAAAGATCAACAAACAAAGCCCAAAGTGAATAGAGGAGGGAATAACAAAGGCCAGAGCAGAAATAAAGGAAATCGAGTCTGAAAAACATTCAAAAGATCAATGAAAGCAAGAGCTGGTTCTTTGAAAAGATAAACAAGATTGACAAACTTTTAACCAGACTCATCAAACCATCACATCCCCACTCTAGTCCATGCACTAACCTCTTCTTGATTGGATTCCATCAATAATCCTTAAGTCAGGATCCTGGGTTCCTGTTTGACTCACCTCATTGCCAAAGGGAATCATCTACTTTGCAAATCTGGCAGTTTTGCTCCACCATTTAAAATTCTTTAATAGTTTTCCTTTGCTTCTATAATAAATAGAGTACAAATTCATCAGCTTGGTTAAAAAAAAAAAAAATTCCTCCTTTGAACCTGGTATCAACCTGCATCTCCTGCCATTTCTCACCTTTCACCTTATAACAGTATCACACCAATTTTTATTCTGCTACTAAACATGCTACCTTGGGTGCTGCATGACTGCTGAAGCAGATCTCCTGGTTGGAATACCTTCTTCATCAAGGAGCTAATTCCCACTCATTCTTCAGTACTCAACCTGTACCTTGTCTTCTTCTGGTTGGTAAACTGTCCACCTCAAAGCTCTCTCACCTTTCTAGACATACTTCTCTCATAGGAAATACAACTTTGGAGGGGGGGGAATTATTCCCTATTGCAAGTGTCTCGTCAACCATTCATTTTTACATTCCCAGTGCTTGACATATGGTAAATACTCAAAAAATAGTGGTTGAATGCTTAGTGATAACCAGGTGCTAAATGAGAAAAATAATTTCCTTGATCTATATATCTAATAAGCCTGACTCCCCAATGTGAATATGTGAGATATATATTTGTGTGTGTGTGTCATTGGACATCACCATTTTTAGCAAACTCAAGTCCTCGTGCCCAGTGCTGTTTCCCCAGAGCAGGGATCAGCATACTTTCTATATGAATTTCCACATAGTAAATATAGTAAATTTTACACATAGTAAAAATAGGCTTTTGTGGGCCACACATTCTCTGTTGCAACTTCTCAAAAATGCTGTTTTAGCATAAAGCAGTCACAATTAAATGGGCATGTCTTCATTGCAGTAAAACTTTATTTATAAAAATAAGCAATGATCCAGATATGGCCTGTGGGCCATAGTGTACCCACTCTTGACTTAGAAGCTTCTAAACCAACTTTTTAAAAATCCAACCTCTTTTTCCCACAGGAGGCCTATTGATCCCCAAGAAGTTCCAGCACCGTTTTCAAGCACTGAACACCAGTATCAGTGGGTTGCAGAAAATAGCCTTTGTCGTCACTGCATTAAGGGTGTGGAGCAAAAATGTGCTTAGCAGTGCTGAAAAAAAATAGACACTGACTCACAAAGAGAGGTCGCTGAAGATGAGGTGGAGCTTGTGGTCACAATCATGCAGAATCCAAGGCAATATGAGATCAAAGACTGGTTCTGAAACAGACAGAATGGCATGGAAGATGGAAATCATATCTCTGGTCTTTTTTTTTTTTTTTTTTGCATATCCTCTCTATGTACTCTTCCACCGATGTGTAACTTTTTAGTCAAAACACATGTAAACATTTGTTTTTTTAAAAAAGTACACCTATGTGAGAGGCATACTATGCCAAGGTCAAGATCATACATTTTGAGATTAAATGACCTGGGTTTGAATACCAGTTTATCCATTTGCTAGCTTTATGGTCTTGAGCAACTTAATCTCTCTGGGGCTTTTTCCTCATCTGTAAAATGGGGGTATACCTACCTCACGGCATTTCTGTGAGGACTATATGAGATGATATATGCAATGGGCTGGCACAATACTGGTATAGTGTATATAGCAATTTTTTTATTTGGACTACAGACATATTTGTTGTATATATTGATTCATGTGTTCTTTTTTAACATATATTTTTATTGATTTCAGAGAGGAAGGAGAGGGAGAGAGAAATAGAAGCACCAATGATGAGAATTACTGATTGACTGCCTCCTGCATGCCCCCTACTAGGGATCGAACCTGGGACCCTTTAGTCCACAGGCCGATGCTCTATCCCCTAAGCCAAACCAGCTGGGGCTTGATTCACATGT
>NW_006296625.1:5621972-5627910 GCF_000327345.1 Myotis davidii | reverse complement strand
ATCAGGATTGGCTGTGAGTTGGCGACTCTGAAGCTGGCTGCTGGGGACGTGGTGTTACACGATTCTCTCTACCACTGGGTGTGAATGCTTCCGTAATAGAGAACTTCTTTAACCCACCCCCAAAATTCTCGACAACCCAAGGTCCCCCACCACGGGACTGGTTAAGTGATGGCCCTGCTACATAATGGAATACTATGCAGCTATGAAAAAGGACCTCTTAACCTTTACCACAGCATGGATAGACCTGGAGATTATTATGCTAAGTGAAATAAAGCAGGCAGAGAAAGACAAATACCACATGATCTCCCTTATATGTGGAATCTAATGGACAAAATAAACTGACAAACAACTAGGTCCAGAAGCATGGATGTATGAGACAGACTGACGGATCTCAGAGAGGAGGGGTGGGACTATAAAAATTAGCCAAAAAACATATATGTGTGTATATAGCCCATAGATACAGACAACAATGTGGTGAAGGCCCCAGGGTCCTGTCCTTGAGATATTTGTGAATTTGCCTACAAAACTATTAGCCCAAATGCAGTAATTTCCTTTTTCTCATGGAGGTTTGTCTTATATTTAATAAATGACCACTTTCACAGACAATTATATAGTGCTCTTTCCAACTCAATTTATCTTTTCTCTAAATTTTTTAATAAGAAAATTGTTCATAAATACTTCACTTGGGAATTGGGGCAGCAATTTCCATCCTTTCAGTTCTTTCCTTCTAAATTCAATATTATTTTTCTCAAATAAAGGTATTTTTTCAAATAAAGATATTAGCGATTATAGGAATTATTTTTGATGATAGATACACATCTTATTTTCAAGTATCAAAAACAAACTTGGGATTTTTCTTTTGAACACAAGTATCACTATCACATTGCATGAGATTGAAAACATGAGAATGGAAAGACATTGTTTGTTTCCAAAAAATAACACCGCACATCAAAACCATATAATAAAGCTGAATGGAGGGAAAATATATTATTCTTTAAAAAAAAATCAGAAGGATTGTCATTTGGAAGTTCATTAGATATATTTACAGTGGAGCCAGAGATTATAGTTAGGACAAGTGGATTGACGTTAAAGTCATATTTTTTTAAAGTATAGATTAACCATGATATGGAAGCTGTTTCATAGGCCCTTCAAAGAATAAAGAGAGAGGACCTGAGTTTGATATCTTCCAGTTTGAGGTTCTTTTATTCTACACAAGTGTTGTATGAAAGTGGTGTTTGCATTCCGTAAGTGGTTGGTGAACTGTTTAAATCTAATAGCTCAATTTTAGAGTATAACAGAGGATAGACTTTCTGATCAAAGTGTCTACACATCTAGGAAATAAGAATGTATTTAAATTAATTCTTTAACCCAATGAAAGGTAGGCATTTCATTTATATGACTTACTCCTAATATTTTTTGTCAACAAGAATACACAGCTTGATATTGAAAGTAAATATGGTTTTTGTTCACATGTTGCTTGAGAAATTGAAAATGGATAAACATTTAGCCACTAATCTGAATTAGTCAGCAACACAGGATCCTCATTAAAGTGCTTAGAGCTGTTCGCAGAGCTGCCATCACCAGTTCTTGTTAGTTTGTTATTTCAAAAACTGTGCCATAAAAATTCAGCTTCTAATATATGTGCCTGCTAAATAATATAGAGCTTTAAACAGGTTCCTTGGTTAATTGATACCATTTTTAGTGCAGTTTTATAAAAGCTAGCGTATGTCCTAGTCATTAAAATAGTAGATTGCTCTTACTAACATGTAAATTACATACATTCTAAAATACACATGAACTGCGCAAATGTTAAATTAGAGCCCCGAGAGTCATTTCCTCAACACTTTCTTCATGAAGCTCAAGTGATCCCCAAAAGCCCATACAGAATTGCTGGCATTCCATTTTTCTGACTTCAGAACACGGCAGTTTCACAATGTCCAACCCGATATAAAACGGGGATATGAAAGGCTGCCATATGATTTAAACTAGTTGCTCAGAGTACATTTTTCCAGTTGGAAGAAAGTCATCTTAGGATTGGACACTGCTTTTAGGTGCAATATGATCTTTTCAGTTTATGACCAAAAGAAAAAAAAAATCAAAGTTGAAAGAAACGGTAGTGCGAGGATTCCCGGGGACTGGCAGAAGAGGGACCAGCCAAGTGCCGAGAGCCGAGCCCCTACAGCAGGCCACTCTGACTCTGGCAATGATCCTGTCGATGCAGCTTTCCACAGAGAAGGTGGGATGGGTCCTAAAAGTAGTATTCAGACTTTTCAAAACCTGGATGATCCATGAGCAAGAGAAGTGAAAAGTTTTCCCGGGGTTATAATACCAACGTGATAACAATTGAGGTTAGTAAGCAATGCTTCTTAACTTACACCTCACTTTTACCATTACTTCGAATCTTAAACTAGAAATGATAACTTTATTGAAAGGTTTTTGTGGGAATTAAAGGAAATCATGTCCATAGAGGATTTTCCACCTGAAAACTGTTGCAAAGTGTCCATTCACTTCTCACTCTCTCCTCCCTTCTCAGGGTTTGATCACAAATCTTGTTGAGTGAGGGAAAAGGTCTTGAAAGAGAATGATTACTGGAATAGCAGCCAGCAAGTCAGTGTCAAAGGGTGCCCTTCCAATGCAAAGGATGCTACATTTTTCTTTATGACTCCACAAACATATTTACCTTTGCTCTCCTTTCTTCCTCAGCTGGCATGATTTCCCAACCAAGGTAACGCGGCCTCCTCCCAGCACTGCCCTGATGCTGATGGACTGTCAGCAGTGACCTCCCTGGTTCTAGACTCAGTACACACTGGAGTGGCTGTGCGGCATTGGACGCTTCTCAGTGCTCTCCCTTCCCTCCAGTTCTGCCGCTTGATTCCTGGTTTACCTCTACATCCACTAATCTTCCTCTTCTCAGCTTCCCAGTTTAAGTGTCAATGTTCCCTAGAGTTCCCTGTTCATTTTCATGAGTTTCTCCATGACTTTCCTCAAACTCATGATTTTCACTACAACCTGGACATATTCCTATACCTATATTACCATTCAGATCGTCTGCAAGTCCAACTGCCTGTTATGCCCAGATTTCAAGATTCCCAAGAGCCCACCAGGGAGCCAGCGAGTCCGATGCAAAAGCTAAGAGTCTTTTATTCAAACCCGGGTCTGGCTCCCCTACCCTCCTTACTGACACAGCAGCAGGTGGCAGAGACCTAGCCCAATGGGAAGAGGAGTTTTATAGGGGGGTGGAGAGGTGACTGTGGGTCCTGCCACTTGACCAGGCGCAAGTTGGTGTCTCGTTACACAGGATGTGGTCATCTCCATGGCGCGCACGTCCCCTGATTGTCATTGGTTCATTTAAAAAGATTCCGGGCGTGGCCAGTAGAGGCCTAGGCTTCTGGGAAGAAGGTGCCCGCTGAGCACGTGGCTGCTGCCCCAACATGGAGGATTGGGGCAAGATGGAGGGCGCAGCCCTCGCCCTTTCACTGCCAAATGAGTAGTTCCACCCGAGTGTCCCCGAAGATATCTTGAATAAAACATAACTCCAAACTCCCCAAACCGCTGTGCTCCCATGGCACTTTGCAGATGACTCATCCTAGCATTTATCACACTAGGGGTTTAAAAAAATATTATTGCTGTTTCATGGTAAACAGGAACTATATTTTATTCAACTTAGAATTCCTAGCTCCTGGCAAAGTACTGGCACATAGCACCCACTAAATCTGAGTGAGAAAGTCTTGTGCTGCTACAGAACCTGACCCAGCACCTCCATTCTGCCTGATGTTTCTTTGGCTCCTCAGTGTGTCTGGGTTGTGTTTTGGTTACAGGGTTGCTTTGTTTTCAAGGTTCTGATTGTTGCTGGGTGATTTCTCGGGAGTCCCTCCTGGTTGCTATGCTTCACAGTGTGAGATTTCTATCTGTAGCTAAATGGTCACATTTTTTTTTTTTCTGCCTCTGGAATGGAACAGGGCCTAGGAGAAGCTCAATTGCAACCACACATATATTTGTGGACTATAACAAGCAGGGAAGGAGTTTGGCAGGAATCTCCTTATCTCTGCCCAGAGGCAGCCCTCCTGTCTTGTTTCACTGGCTTCTTCCTCAAAAAGAATCTCACTTTCTCACTGCTCAACTCCAGTTTGAATGTTTATTCCAACTGGTAATGGATCTATAAACTTAAAAAAATGAGCAAGTTTATTAACCTCAAAATAAAATGAGAAAGCTGAAGCTGTTTTCTAGCTTTTGTGGGCTATGGTCTTTTTGTTGTTGCTTTTCTTTTAAATTTTAAAACAAATACTCTTTAACTGATCTTTTTTTTTTTAATGGAAGACTTCTACTAAAATCAGGATTTGGAAGAGACAGCTAGATCATGTGCCTTTTACAAACATCTTATAGTAAGCTCACTTTTCCTGGAAATGTTTAGAACTACAGTATTCTGATTCATTGAATACTGTAGTTAATCAATCCAAAAATACTTCATAAATGCTTTCTCAACACTGTCTTGGACATCAAGAGGAAAATAAAAGATTTTACAATACAATGGGAGATGAGGAGAATCTAAGACACTTGTAGTAATTTGTGAAAAATTTAAGACAATAGTAGCAAACCATGTAAATCCTTAAATGGGCCCTAAAACTGACCAAAAATACTACATCTATCCCTCTGGTCAATTTGTTCACCCATTCTCCAAAATTAGCACTTAAATCTTCTCCACTCTCCTCCAACTCCTGCCTCAATGCTATGGCTGCCACTGTCATAACCACCAACTTCACCTACACTCCTAGCACCTTCCCCATTCTCATAGGGTGACCTTAACTTACAGGAGAGAAAATAAACATAGAAGTTCTCAGAAACTTCCACATCCTCCTGATGCCAAATATGTCAAACCATCCCTATCTCTTTCACTCTTTTATGATATAATAAAAGTGTCAGGCTAAATCCTCCATAATGTGATAGGTTTGTACCATCTCTTCCTTTTCAGAATTTATAAATAGGGATACCTATTCTTTCTTACTTTTTTGAAACTCTTTTTCCACTCCCTCTATTATAATTTCCCGCCAGTTTTTAAACATCTTTAAGAATTCCATTTAAAAGCTACTACTCTCAACTCCCGTTCCCCTAAAGAGACTGTGCTAGGTTTCTCTGCCCCTCCGTGGGCATATTCAGTCTCCACTTCCTCAACTTTCATTCATTCATCAATCCACTCTGACTTCGGCACCATCACTCCACCAAAAGAGCATTAGTAAATGAGACGTATGTGCTCCCTGCAGCTAAATTCAATAGGTATTTTCAGAGAGCTTCAGTTACCACTTACACAATAATAATTCAAAGATCCATTTGTGAGAGGTTGTCCTAATTCTGAGGATTGACTCCCCGAATTTGAGTCCTACCTCTACCACTTCATACTCTAATCTCAGAGAATTTATTTAACTTCTCTATGCTGTGGTTTTATCCTTTAAAAATGTAAATAATAAGTAATACCTAACCTCAAAGACCCGTAGGTATCATACACATTAATTCTCTTACACACATACATAAATTAATTGCAAAACAGCCTAGAAATCACAATTTTATATCTGGCCCAAATTTCTAAACTGCATGCTGGACTCATGTATTGAACTATCTTTTCCACTTGGATGTCTCAAAGGTACTGTATTAGTTTTCTATAGTAGCTATAACAAAGTACAGCAACTTAGTGGTTTAAAACCTTTGTGTTCATATTGACCAATGTCACCCCAATCAATCAATCAATCTATCTATCTATATATCTACACTAATAAAAGAGAAACATGCAAATTGGTGTCACTCTGCTATGCCCACCAGCCAATCAGAGCGACTATGCAAATTAACCCAACAAAGATGGAAGTTAATTTGCATATGCAGGTACGGAGCGAAGACTGAAGGCTCTGGCTGGAGTGACGACTAAAGACTGAAAAGGCTTGGCTTCTCT
>NW_006296625.1:5597985-5621208 GCF_000327345.1 Myotis davidii | reverse complement strand
CACTCAGCGCAGGAGTGGAAACCACAGGCATTGAAGCATGGAACAGACTGATGAATCTCAGAGGGAAGGAGGAGTGGGGAGGATGGGAAGAGATTAACCAAAGATCTTATATGCATACTAGAGGCCCAGTGCCAGTGGAGTCCCTCAGCCTGGCCTGTGCCCTCTCGCAATCCAGGATCCCTCAGGGAATGTCAAAGAGCCGATTTTGGCCCAATCCCTGCAGGGCCAGCTAAGGGACCCCACTGGTACATGAATCCATGTACCGGGCCTCTTGTTAAATAAAATAAAATAAAATAAGAAACATAAATGATGAGAATCATTGATCCCCTGCCTCCTGCATGCCCCCTACTGGAGATGGAGATTGCAACATGGCCATGTGCCCTGACCTCTTTGTTCATGGGTTGATGCTCAACCACTGAGCCACACCTGCCGGGCCTTTTGGCTTTTCACACCTTAAATTTAGAGCTGTGAACCTGTGAACCTCTCCGGTTTAAGATAAAGTGGGCCCTCCAGTTCTAGTAAGGGCTGGATATAGCACTGCTCTGAGGAAGCCCATTAAACAGCTGGTAATCAGCAGCCGCTGGGCTAGTGGCTACATGCTTGAACGTGCCCCCTCCTGAGTTATATTTAGGGTTCCTGCTTTTGGCAAATGAGATTCTGATTTCTTGCTAAATGTAATTAGAGTCATCAGGTGCCAGGACAAGTAAGGATGAGAAATTCTGCTTAAGGGGGGGGGGGGCAGATGAGATCTTGCAGGGGAAGACTGACCACAGGTGCAGTGTAACTGTGAGAATTGAGTGATTCGGGTGCCTGTATGTTTCCATTTACCCGTGCTGGCCCTGGACTATGCCTGCTGTCTTCGTATATCATTAACAGGGCCCTTCTACTTTCAAAAAGTCCCAGCTTGGCTGATAATGTAAATGATCACCAGGACATGACCATGCTGGCAACCTGATCTTGGACTTTCAGCTTCCAGAACTGTGAGAAATAAATTTCTGATTAATAATAATAATAATAAAATAAAACAACTTAAATTATCTTACAGTAGTTCTGAAGGTTAGAAGTTTGACATGGGTCTCAATAGGCTGAAATCAAGGTCTGGATAGGGCTGATTTCTCCTCTGGCTCAAGAGGAAAATCTGTTTTCTTGCCTTTTCCAGCTTCCTGCATTCCTTGGGTCATGGTTTCTTTTCCATCTTCAAAGCCAAACACACTGCATTCCTTTCTCTGACTCTCTTCACTTTATTTTTTTGAGATGTAATTCACATACCATAAATCTCACTATTTTAAAGTGTAAAGTTCAGTGGTCATTAGTATATTTACAAAGTTGTACAAGCAGTAATTCCAAAGCTTTTCTATCACCTTAAAAAGACATCCTACATCCTTTAGCAGTCACTCCTCATTTCTCCCTCCCCCAGCCCCTAGCAACCACTAATCTAGTTTGTGTCTTTATAACTTTGCCTATTATGGACATTTGCTGGCAGCAAATGGAAACATACATACATACATGGCTTTTTGTGTCTAGTTCTTTCATTTATTTCATCCATGTGGTAGCATGTGTCAGTACTTCAGCCATATCTCATTGTATGGATATAGTCACATACTGTCCATCCATTCATCAGTGATGGATATTTGGATTATTTCCATCTTTTAGCTATTATGAATAATGATGTTAGAAGCGATCATGTACAAGTTTTTGTATGCACATGTATTTTCAACTTTCTTGAGGGGAGCTGGGCAGTGGCTCCGTCTCCTGCCACCACTACTGGTTACTGTCTGCAGGGCAATCGGTGGGGTGGTTGGGCCCCCGCTCACACCTGCCTTGGCCTGGCACTGCCTGCTCACCTCCTCCACTATCCCTCCACAATCCCGCTCTTGTCAGGGCCCATCAGAACCGACAGCGCCTCCACTGCTGCTGGCTGCCAGTGCCGTGTCACCAACGGTGGCTGTGTTCTGCGCCACCCCCTGGTGTCAGCACACATCATAGCAAGGAGTTGAACTCCCAGTCGACCACCAGCCTGAGGGGACAATTTGCATATTAGGCTTTTATTATATAGGCTAACCATCTCAGTGGCTGTGAAGTAGTACCTCATTGTGGTTTTCATTTTCATTTTCCTAAGGACTAGAACATGTATTTTCAACTTTCTTGAGAAGAATCTAGTAGAATCATAACACTATATTTAACCTTTTCAGGAAGTTCCAAACCATTTCCCAAAGTGGCTGAGCCATTTTACATTCCCACTAATAGTGCACAAGGATTTCAATTTCTCCTAATCCTCACCAACACTGATTTACCCTTTTTATCTTTTTCTTATTATAATTTCTACTAGTGGCCCAGTGCACAGATTAAAGCACATTGAAAGGAAAATAACTAGAAGAAATATTTTAACATTGCTATTTGCCCTTTCTCTCTAATGGAAGTATCAGAGCTACCGCTGGTCACCATCGCAATCGGCAGGGTGATCAGGCCCCGCTCACACCTGCCTTGGCCTGGCACTGCCTGCTCACCTCCTCCACTATCCCTCCACAATCCCGCTCTTGTCAGGGCCCATCAGAACCGACAGCGCCTCCACTGCTGCTGGCTGCCAGTGCCGTGTCACCAACGGTGGCTGTGTTCTGCGCCACCCCCTGGTGTCAGCACACATCATAGCAAGGAGTTGAACTCCCAGTCGACCACCAGCCTGAGGGGACAATTTGCATATTAGGCTTTTATTATATAGGCTAACCATCTCAGTGGCTGTGAAGTAGTACCTCATTGTGGTTTTCATTTTCATTTTCCTAAGGACTAATTTTGTTGAGTATCTTTTCATATGCTTATTGGCCATGCATATATCCTTCTTGCAGAAATGTCTACTCAAATCTTTTACTTCTCATAAATTGAGTTTCTTACATTTTATTGTTGAATTGTTAAAATTATTTTTATATTCTGGATATTAATCTTTCTCAGATATATGATATGAAAATATTTTTCCCCACACTGTGGGTTGTCTTTTCACTTTTTGGGTAGTGTGTTTTGATGCACAAAAGTTTTTAATTTTAATGAAGTCCAATATACCAATTTTTTTCTTTGCTTATACTTTTCATGTCCTATCTAAGGAGCTATTGCCTAGACAAAGGTCATGAAGATTTATACAATTTTTCTTCTAAGAGTCTTACAGTTTAAGCTCTAACATTAAGATCTTTGAACCATTTTGAGTTAATTTTTTTATATTGTAGGGCAAAGGGGCTCAAATTCATTCTTTTGCCTATGGATATCAAGTTGTCCCATCACTATTTTTTGAGAAGACTATATCTTTCTCATAGAATGGTCTTGGCACCCTTGTCAAAAATCAATTGACCATAGATATGTGAGTTAATTTCTGAACTTTCCACTATATGCCACTGATACATGATTAGTTTATGCCAGCACCACACTGTTTTGAGAACTGTTTCTTTGAAGTAGGGTTTGAAATCAGAAAGTAAATCCTCTAACTTTGTTCTTTTTCGAGATTCTTTTTTTTTCTATTTTGGGTACCTTGAAATTCCACATGTATTTTAAGATCAACTTGTTCATTTCTGTAAAAAACGCAATTGGAATTTTGATAAGGATTGCATTGTACCTATAGACTAATTTGGGTGGTATTGCCATCTTAACAATATTAAGTCTCCCAATCCAAGAACACAGACTGTCTCACCATTTATTTTATTATACTTTAATTTCTTTCAGCAAAATCTTATAGTATTCAGTGTACAAGTCTTGTACGTCTTTGGTTAAATTTATGTATAAATACATGTATTTTATCCTTGTTTATGCTATTGTAAGTGAACTTCTTTTCTTAATTTAATTTTCAGATCGTTTATTTTAATGAACAAAATAAAACTCACTTTTGTATATTGATCTTATATACTACAAATTTATTGAAATTAGCCATACTAGCTTTTTTTGTAGATTCTTTTGTGGGTGTTTTTTTTTCTATGTAAGATTATGTCATCTGCAAAAGGAGATAGTTTTACTTCTTCATTTCCATTCTGGATGCCTGTTGTTCCCCCACCCCCATTGAACAGACGTGGTAAGATCAGACATCCTTTGCTTGTTCCTGATCGTATGGGGAAAACTTTCAGTCTTTTGCCATTAAATATAGTATCAGTTGTGGGTTTTTCACAGATGCTCTATATTAGTTTGAAGAAATTTCCCTTCTGTCCCTAGTGTGTTGAGTATTTTTATCATTAAAGGTTATTAGATTTGGTCAAATGCTTTTTCCACTTCTTAAAATGATCATTTCTTAAAATGATCATGTGGAGTTGGGTTTTTTCTTCTTCTATAATATAATGTATCTTGATTCATTTTTGTATGTTGAAGCAACTTTGAATTTCTGGAATAAATCCCACTTGGTCATGGTATATAATGCTTTTCATATATTGTTGTATTTCGTTTACTAGTATTTTGTTGAAGAGTCATATGGGATATTGATCTGTGTGTGTGTGTGGGGGGGGTGTTCTTATGATGCCCTTATCTAGCTTTGATATCAGGTTAATAGCGGCTTCATAAAATGAATTAGGAAGTTTTCCTTTCTCTTCTATTTTTGAAAGAGTTGTTGAAGGATCAGTGCTAATTCTTTATATTCTTACTAGAATTCATCAATGAAGCCATATACGCCTGTGCTTTTCTTTGATGGAAACTTTTTGATTACTAATTAAAATTCCTTACTTGTTATAGACCAGTATGTGTTTTCTATTTCTTCACGAGTCAGTATTGGTAATTTGTGTCCCCTCTTTCATTCCTGATTTTAGTAATTTGAATATTCTCTCTTTTTATCTTGGTCAGTATAGTTAAATGTCTGTCAATTTTGTGGATCTCTTCAAAGAACCAACTTTTGGGTTTATTGATTTTCTATATTATTTTCCTACCCTCTATTTTGTTCATTTCTACTCTGATCTGTATTAATGCCATTTTTCTGGTTGCTTCAGGTTTAGTTTGCTCTTTTCTTATATCTTTAGGACAAAGTTTAGATTATTGATTTGATATATCTCTTCTTTTTAAAAAGTAGGTGCTTACAACTGTAAATTTTCCTCTGATCGTTATTTTTGCTCTATCTCATAAGTTTTGGTATGTTGTGTTTTAACTTCCATTAATCTCAAAGTATTTTCTAATTTCCCCTGTGGTTTCTTTTATAAATCATTGGTTCTTTAGATGTATGCTTTTTAATTTCCACATATGTGTGAATTTCCAAAATTTCCATCTGTGTTTTATTTCCAATTTCCTTTCATTGTGGTTGAAAAGAAATATTTTATATGATTTCAATCCTTTTAAACTTATTGAGACTTGTTTAACGGCTTAGCATATGGTTTATTCTGATAAATGTTCTACGAGCACTTGAGAAGAATATGTATTCTGCTCTTATGGGATGGAGCATTCTATAGATGTCTGTTGAGTCTAGTTGTTCAAATCTATTTCCTTGCTAATCTTCTGTCTACTTACCTATTCATTATCACAAGTCAGATATTGAGACCTTTAAGTATTACTGTTTAATTGTGTGTTTCACTGTTCAATTTTGTCAGTTTTTGCTTCATATACATCGAGTTTCTGTTAGGTACATATATATCTACAGATTCTCCTTCACCTCTGATGGGGTTATGTCCTAGTAAAACCAATTTAAGTTGAAAATATCATATATAAGTCAAAATGTATTTAATACACCTAACCTACCAAATACCATATTTTAGCTTAGCCTACCTTAAACATACTCAAAGCACTTACATTGGTCTACAGTTGAAAATCATCTAACACCAAGCCGATTTTCTAATAAGATATTGAATATCTCATATAACTTATGTAATGATGGCTTGCCATCTTCATGCTAGGCAATTAATTATCTTTACCTTCCCCTCAAGAGTAATTGACTTTCTCTTTTTCTTCTCACCAGAACCAGGAGACATATGGGTGTTTTGCAGACATGAGGGGACAAGCAAACACAAAACACAATATCCAAAAAATGCTGGCAGCACAGTATACTGTAGAGTATTGGTTGCTTACCCTCATTATTACATGGCAAACTCAGCTGTGGCTCGCTGCTACTACTTAGCATCATAAGAGAGCATCTTACCATATATCACTAGCCAGGAAAAAATTAAATTTGAAGTATGGCTTCCACTAAATGCATATCACTTTTGCACATTGTAAAGTTAAAAAAAAGCTTAAGTCAAATTATTGTAAGTCAGAGACTATCTACATATTTGTTGTATTTTCCTGGTAGATTAAACTTTTATCGTTACAAAGTGTTCATCTTTGTTTCTAGGAATAATGTTTTACTTTAAGCTATTTTGTCTAATATTAGTATAGCTCTCTTTTGGTTACTATTTGCAGGTATCTCTTTCCCATCCTTTTGCCCTCAACCTATTTGTGTTTTTCTATCTGAGTCTCTTGTAGGCAGCAACTAGTTGGATCATGTGGGTTTTTTTAAAATCCATCTGCCAATCTTTGTCTTTTAACTGGAGAATTTAATTCGTTTGATGTAATTATTGGTAAGATAAGATTTACATTTATTTTGCTACTTGTTTTCTGTATGTCTTATGTCTTTTGTGTTTCTCAATTCCTCCATGACTGACTTCTTTTGTGTAAATAGATATTCTATCATGTGCCATTTTAATTCTCTTGTACTATTTTTAGTATTTTACTGTATATTTCTGAATTATTTTCTTAGTGGTTTCCTGGGGATTACTATTAATATCTTAAGGTCAATTAGTCATATTAATTCCATCTGCAACCTTAATTCTTCTTTGCCATGTAACATAGTTTATTATCAGGTTCCAGAGATCAGGAGGTGGACATAGTGAAGGGACCACATTGTGCTTATCATAGGTACTTGCATGCCAGTATGTCCAAGACCTTTTCATTAAATATGTGCCCACAAATACACATACATACACACACAGAGAGAGAGAGAGAGAGAGAGAGAGAGAGAGAGAGAGAGAGAGAGATCCCACAAAATAAATAAGCATATGACAAACTCCTGATACTCTTCCAGTGCTTCCCTACCTCAGTGGCTCCCTGAACCATCAGTGTAGTTGAGTGAACTAGACCTAGGTATAATCTTTGACACCTTCCCCTCTATCATTTTTCAAATCCCACTCATCATCCAATTCTAGTGATTTACCTCCTCCAAATTTTTCTATATTCTACTCCCTCACCCTAATCTAAGCCATTTTTATTAACTTTTTCTTCACTATTATGCCATAAAAAGTCTATTAAGATATTTTTCCTAATTGTTTCACCTAAGAAATATTAATACTACAGAAAATACATGTAGCTGTGATTTATACATAAAAGAATACATATAAAGCTCAATATTTGTATTCAATATTAGATGAAGAATGACTAAGTAGAATTTCCAAGTTATAAGTCAAATTAAATGCTATCAATATTTAACTTAATTTTACAGACTGGCAAATCTCAGAGGGAAGTGGGGAGGAAGATGGGAAGAGATTAATAAAAAAACTAATATGCATATATACACAACCCATGGACATAGACAATAGTGCAGTGAAGGCCTGGGAGGTGGAGGGGGGCCATGGAGGGATTCCTGTAATACTCTCAACAATAAAGACAAATTTTTTAAAACCTGTATGTGCTGAGTAATTTTGAATGCAAGTTTTATACATTTTAATGTGTCAAATATATGTATATACAGAATAATAATACCAGTGGAATTAAGTTGTAAAATAACATGAAACTATATTTTCCAGCAAAAATAAAACTATTAAAAATTAAATTAATTTCTTAAAAATTACTTTTAGTGAACTTTTGTTTGATATGAGAAAATAAATGTTAATTTAATTAGCTGCTAGATATACATTCAAATATTACTGAGATTTTTTCCTTTTCAGCATTTGATGAAATGGATGATGGATGAATTGATTAACTTTTATCTAATTAAATAATAAAATAGAAACTATTTTTATTTAATTCTCAAAGTCCAATTCACACACAAAAGCATGAAGATCAAACATAAACAACATCTACAAAGTAGCCAATAGCAGCCCATAGTCATTCTTAGACTCATCTGTTACAATATAATTCAGGATCAAATAACCATGCAAAAGAAAGTCCCAATCATAGCAATCTCTCCTATAGTTATCTAGCATTGATTTTCCATATACTTTGTATATGTTCCATGAATTCAATGCCAATGCTGCTCATATAATACCTCCGAACAACACCAAAACCCCATGAGAGAAATTAATTACTAAGGCTTAAGATTTTGTCAGTTAGGACTGAGCTCCTGAGGGCCACAAATCAATGTAATAATTAGGGGGTATTTTTGTTCCCACTGAACTAATTTTTGCCTTGTTGAGGATGATAGTCACCCCTGTTGAGAGTTCATGGTCTAAACCAGGGGTGGGCAAACTTTTTGACTCGAGGGCCACAATGTGTTCTTAAACTGGACCGGAGGGCCAGAACAAAAGCATGGATGGAGTGTTTGTGTGAACTAAAATAAATTCAAAGTAAACATCATTACATAAAAGGTCACGGTCTTTTTTTTTCAGTTTTATTCATTTCAAACGGGCCGGATCTGGCCCGCGGGCCGTAGTTTGCCCATGGCTGCTCTAGACCTTGAGTCTTCTATTTAATTTTATTCTGGAAATCTTACTTTTAAGTCCAATTATACAAATAATATTTGACTGAGAGCTGCCATATTGTCACCTTGGAATGCTAGCCTGTGTAGTAAATACTAAAATTGTTCCAAATGTAATGTCTTGGTTTAGATCACACCCTGGAAACATGCAGTGCCTTAGTACATTGCAAGCCACAATTATCATAGCACAACCCAGCAGGCACAGACAACACGAGCTTGCTTTTAGGGATCTGTCAAAACTGCTGCACCAGCATTTTGCTTCCCAGACTCCTGCTGCGCTGTGGGCTGAGGATAATGCCCTGGCATACAAACGGGCAGTCAGAGCAGCTCTCACAGCCTTAGGGTGTGAAGGCAGCCACTAACCTCTATCAACAGAAAATGGCTTTCATGCCAGTTACGGCACAAGTGTTTAATGCCCTCCATGCTGAGGCCAGCATTAATGCAGTGAAAAGTATGACAGGTTTTAGTCAGAAAGTTGGGACTCATTCCTGCCTCATCATTAACCAGTTTGATGACCTTAGAAAATGCATTTGACCTTTTTACATCTTTGTGGAACATTAAACCAGATAAGTAGTTGAAACATTTCACTACTAAGCTCTCCTGTTAATAATATTTAACCATGCACTTTGTCCTTCAAAATATTATGTAGAATGATATTTAGATAATAGAAAACGGCACTTGGTGAGCGATAATTGTTTCATTTGTTATTTTGTTAAAAATTCTGCCAAATCTCTAAGGGGGAATCAGGAATGGTGGTGACTCAAATGAGGGAAGCTACATTCGACAGAGAACAGGGTAGGTGATTGGGCTAGAAGGACATGTCAATTTCCTCAGGTAATTTAGCAACATTTTAATGTTTTGTTTTTATGGAACAAAATCCTATAAAACTCAGCACATCAGAAAATAAAGCCCAGCAAGAGTATCTATTACTTTGTCTAGGCATTTTTAAATATTGAAAATAGCTCATGATATTTTATTACCACCTTTGGAATTACTTAAAGATATCAGGCTAGTCTGGCCAGCATGGCTCAGTGGTTGAAAGTCAACCTATGAACCAGGAGGTCATGGTTCGATTCTCGGACAAGGCATATGCCCGGTTTGTGGGCTCAATCCCCAGTGTAAGGTGTGCAAGAGGCAGCTGATCAATGATTCTCTCTCATCATTGATGTACCTATATTTCTTTCCCTCATCTGTGGTTTAAATTCATTTACATTATGCATTCTCACTGAAGAATACTGCATCCAACAGGACAAAAGTTCTTCCTGGGGAAGTGTTACTAAATATCTTAATATTACAACAGATATGGTCCCTCGAATCTCAACTTTCCCTAATAAAATCTTATTCCTTAGTATTTAATTCCTCTTGTTAGGTTTTTGTTTTTTAGGGGTATCACATGAGCAACACTGATGAATTCAACAAGGATACACAAAACGTATGCCAGATCAGTTCTACAAAACTATGGCTTTGAAAAGGGTGTGAATTGAGGACTTTCTCTTGCTCCATCTCTATCATGTTGTGAGAAGTGGCCTATGCATTGGCTATGGGTTGCGATTAATATTGTGAATGTTTTTATGTTTGTTCTTTATGCTTTTGTGTGTGAGTTGTATTTTGAGAATTAAATTTTAAAAGTTTATATCTTATTTAATTCAACAAAAAGTATTTAATACTTACCAATATGTCAAGTGCTGAAAAAATGTCAGCAATATCTACATGAATAGCAGCTAACAGCTAAAATAAAAAGTATAAAATAAATAAATAAATAAAATAAAAAGTATATTCTCATATCAAACAAAGGTCTAAAGTTAAGTTTGCTAAAATAATTAGAAGCCCGGCCGGCACAGTGGGTGAGCGTTGACCTATGAAACAGAAGGTCATTATTCAATTCCCAGTCAGGGTATGTGCCTGGGTTGCAAACTCCATTCCCAGTGTGGGGAGTGCAGGAGGCAGCCAATCAATGATTCTCTCTCATCATTGATGTTTCTATGTCTCTCTCCCTCTCCCTTCCTCTCTGAAATCAATAAAAATATTTTTTAAATAATTAGGAAATTAATTTTATTCCTTTCAATTATTTCACTCTTGCTGGAAAAATGACCCTTTGAATTATTTTTTTAATTCAGTTACATTACTACCATTATACGTATTTATATACATTGTTAGGTTTTGTCCCCTCTCTAGACTTCTTTGCATTCAATAGCTGTCTTTTAAAAAATATGTTTTCTAAATTTTTTTTTAATTTAAGTATGAACATGATTGTCACAACTTTCTATGTCTTCACTGGAGCAGAATGCCACTTATTTTAATTTTGCCATGTTGATGAAGGAAAAAATACTATACAGGGACTTTTATATGTTTGAATTAAACCTTTAAGGACATAGGGGCACCTGAGATGAGGATTACTTCTCCTTCTAAAGACACTGACACACCAGCCAATTGACTCTGAAGGGGGTCTCAGTACAGGAAAGTAGCCAAAATAAAATTTTTAGAAATGAGCCATAACCCTGGAGACAATGCTGATTCTCAGATTGTGGGGCTAAAGCTCTTCACATCCTTCTTATATAAAGTTAGTTGGTCCTCATCTTTGAACTAAAATTTCTCGTGGTTTCCTTTTAGGTCAAACACAGGTGTGGAGCCTCATTGGAGTCTTTTATCTTTGGTCTAGTAGATGTAGCTAAAGTAGTGTAAAATGCAGATCAAGGAGCTAGAAAGGAGTTCTAGCTTCTGATGTCCCTGCATGGTGGCGCTGTGTGGGGTACGGGTTACAAAGGCCCAGAAGCAGGCAGAGCATGTGTCCTCCTGAAGTTGTGTGTTCTGGTAAGTGATCATGTCCCTGAACTTAAGGGTTTTGTACATCAAGTTGAGAATATGACGAGTTAGCTGAAAACTGTGTAAAAAAAAAATCTGAGCAGAAAAAATATACAATCATTTTCCTGTGTAATGAGATTTAATTTATTATATTGAATGTTTCTTCCTGCCTTCACCCTAAAACTCTAAAATACTTCTTTGGAAAGCACTGATCACTTCTCAAAGCTTTTCTTTAAGGCCAAAGGCATAAGCAAAGCTCCTTAAGCTTCTTTCCCTGTCTTTGGGAAACAGTCAAATGAAACTCCCAATTTTGTTCAGGGTCCAAAATACAAAAACTGGTTGGGAACTTAAAATGTTCAAGGCTTTTCCCATCATTAAGAGAGCAAAACAGGCCCTGAGCGGTTTGGCTCAGTGGATAGAGCGTCGGCCTGCAGACTGAAAGGTCCCAGGTTCGATTCCAGTAAGGGCATATACCTTGGTTGCGGGCACATCCCCAGTAGGAGGTGTGCAGGAGGCAGCTGATAGATGTTTCTCTCTCATCAATGTTTCTAACTCTCTCTCTCTCTCTCTCCCTTCCTCTCTGTAAAAAATCAATAAAATTATTAAAAAAGAGAGAGGGAGTAAAACAGCTTGTTTTATCATATCTAATATTACAGAGTTGGATCTAATATTAAGGAACTATCCTGGCATCTGGTTTTCCTTATAGCAAAAGGGATGTACTTGTGTGATGACTAGCCATGTGAAGATCATGCTGACTCTGGTACCTCAGCTTTGCAGAACTCTGTAATCTAGGATGCACACTATCCAGTATTCATGAGGTAGACCATTAAAAGCAAAACCTACGTGGGTCTTTGGGAAGCTGACAGGCATAGCTGAACACCTCTACATTCCCATTTACCTATTACCTAGCCAATGTAGAGAATAGTTAAGGTACCCAAAATGCTAGTAATAAAAGACTGGGAAATGCCAGCCATGCCTCCTCCAGTTCTTTTCTTGGTTTCATCACTATGAGCTCTCAAAACGGTTGAATGGCAACATTTCCTCCTCAATGATCATTTCAGAAAATGTAGCACCACCCATTATAATGCAGCTCTAGCTAGTTCTACTCACCAAATTCTGTGCTGTGACTTAGCTGATGTCCACAAAGCAGACTGCAGCGAGAATCAGCTAACTACACCCTAATTCTTCTTCAGTAATGAAAGCCCCAAATGTTAGCTAGGTATATGGACACCCAAAATAAGGACTACATTTTTCCTTATAGTTTGGAGAGCTATGTCAATATCTCACTGATGAAACAGTGGGTGCAACTTTCTGGAAGACAGTTTTAAAGAGAAACAGGGAACCCTTTTCCTTCTCTTTTCTTTTTTCTCTCTCATATCTGATGGCTAGAATGCAAACATGTTGGCAAACGGTAGAGCAACCATTGTGGACCACAAAATAGAATCTGGATATTGAAAATTAATGAAGCTCTGGAATCCGATAATTGTGAAGCTGCCAATCAGCCCCAGACCTCTCTTGTACATGATACAAATAGATAAAAATCCACCCTGTTTAAGGCACTGTCATTTTGGATATCTGACACTCACAACAAACCTAATTAGAATTTGGTAGCTAAAAGTCTGGTGCTATGAGTAACAGAACTACACATGTGACTTAATGAAAGTAGCCAAACAGTGAAAGATAAGCAAATTAGAATGCTGTGGCAAATATTTGGTAGTAAAGTTACCATAGAAACCTAGGATAGGCAGGAGCAATGTTTTAAGAAATATTCAGAATATAGGTATGTTTTGAATGTTTCTTGCTGCCTCCAGCAAAGTCTTACAAGGAAAAGATATATTTGGTAACAGGACTAATTATTACCACCGTCTCCTCTTCTGGGAATGAAATATTTCTTCCTGCATACAGAATTCACTCACTCCCTTTTCAAGGAAGCTAACTCAAAAGTCCCAGTGATGCTGTCAGGCAAGCTCAGGATCTCTGGGTGAGGCATAGTAGTCTTTATATAAGGGGATAATGTGCAAGTAGCCTCTACAATAAGTCCATGTGCAACTCCTCTCGATCGTAAACCATTCCTCACCGCCCCAAACACACACACACACACACACACACACACACACACTCCAGTGGTGGAGCAGGGTTGGGATACCTTGAATAAAGGCTCACATTAAAAATAGGAAGAATGGGAAACCATGGGCCTGTTGTGATTCTGATATTAGACTGGTAAGAAGTTCTAGTTCTCCTAGCCTAAAGGAACAGGACTCATGGGTGTTTCCTATGAGGGGCTCCCTAGTCTGTTGATCTCCATGGCCCTTGGATTTTCTCTTAGGAAGGCTTCTTCTTTCCATTATCCTCTGGGCCTTGTCTGAAGTAGGCATTGAAGAATACCTCTGCCTTACAGGCTGAGCGGTTTTCTCAGCGTACTTCTTGCCCATCAATGGTACGGAATCCAAGAGTCATTTTAAGTCACAATAGCCACAATTGCATTTAATCCAGATTGGTGCCTCTTTCAGCTGTAAAACTGTCTTCAAAACTTAAACTTGGTTGACTTACCTATTCCCACATTTCCTTTCTAGGCATATTTCTTTGCTGTACTTCTGTGGTTTTTTGCCCCAATGCCTCTCTCATTCTCTCTCTCTCCCTCTTTCTCTCCCACTCCTGCCCTCCCTCCCTAATCATAGGTTCCTTGAGCAGAGCAGTGAGAGCAACACCTTTTCAAATTCTGAACCATTTTAAGTCACTTTGAGCCATTTGGTCCAATTGAAAGGAATTCCAGGTCACAACACCCAAATCCATGTGATCTGGTCCTTGCTGCAGAGCTGAGTTTTAATAGGCCTTTCTTGTTAAAGTATCAATTTTATCTTTTACTGTTTGTGTTGAGAAGCAGCTGTCTTCTCCATTCTGATAGGTTCTTGAATTTGTAGTCTCTCATCTCTTTTATTTATCCTTACAAACTGATTGATTCTTCTTCAAATATATCTCTTTCTTGTAATATCTTGCCAAATGCAGCTAATAGCAACGAATTAGGCAGTAATAATAATTTGTTTTCCATCTCTTCCCTAAAGTTAGGTAGCCTTTTACCTTCCAATTTACTGCAGGACACACTTTTGCCAAATGTTTCACCATTAGAAACCCTGGATTTCCAGACTTTAGTCATAGTTTCCTTGATTCTCTCTGACCAGCTGTTAAGCCCACGGCCACAGATTTTAGGGCTTATTTTATTATTAAAGCAGCACTTCACTCTTATTTCTAAGTTCTGTGTCATTTAAGGATAAGATAAATAATCCTATAGTAATAAAATTTCCCCAAATATTAACAGATTAAAGAAAAGGTCTATTTTCTCTTGTACCCTACGTCCATTGGAAGTATCTTCAAAGGCTCTGCTCACTATGGTCACTCAGGGGCACCACAGACAGTCTCTACCGCAACACCCCTCTCCATAATCATAGCTTCGGAGGGAAGAGGGGGCTCCTCTTAACGCTGAAACTATTTGGTAAGCAACACAATAGAAGCTCTATAGCTGTGAGTTCAGAGGCAGGGTACAGATCCCACTGTATCTAATTTAAGGAGGAAGAGACAGATTCAAGGATTCAATGGCTTCTGGATAGTTGGGAGTTATAAATAAATAGACTCTAGGTTGAGCTTTCAGAAAAACTCTCCGAAAGTCACACCCCAGAACCAAGTTATCAAAAGGAGCTGTGCCTCTACTGCAATCAGGAATCCACCAGTGTCAGCACTCCATGAGAATAAAAACAGTCTCAATCAGGAGGTCACTACTGCTGCCAGTTCCAGGCCACACCACTTCTACTACTGTCTATGTCTGCAGAGTGGATGCAGGGAGTCCTGCCTCTCAAAAACCCACAAAGCTGGTGCCTTAGATCTCTGCTGATATTGTTGTAGGAAAATGGAAAACATCAGACCCAGTAGAGATAGCTAAATGTGGTCTCCTCCCATCACATTTTGGCTCAGCAGATACAGTGGCGGCCCATGGACTGAAGGGTCCCGTGTCCGATTACAGTCAAGGGCATATACCTCAATTGCAGGCTCGTTTCCTAGCCCTGGTCAGGGCTCCTGTGGGAGGCAACCAATCAAAGTGTCTCTCTCACATCGATGTTCCTCTCTCTGTGCCTCTCCCCCTCCCTTCCACTCTCTCTAAAAATCAATGGAAAAATATCCTTGGGTGAGGATTAACAAAAAATAAAAATAAATACATGTGGCCTCCTCCTAATCTTTACTTCCCAAATCTCATGCTAGTGCATACAACTGGCCAAATCCAAATCATGCCCAGACCCTAGTTACAGTGGGCTCCAGCATCTGCAGTACAGAGAGAAACACTACAGCAAAGAGGGAGTTGAACAAAAACCCAACACGTGCCTCTCTTTCTATGCAGTAATAGGCCACATATAAGGCAGTGCATTCTATAGCAACTGTAATACTTGTATATAATATTTTTTCCCTGTTTAATTTTAAGAGGCTTACATTAAATGTTCCTAATCAAGTCCTTAGGTATTCAGGAAAAGTTAAAATTTTCCTGTGTTCTCTTTTATAATTCATGGGGAAATGTAAAACACTTCCTTCAAGCAAAATATGTTAAGCACTATGCTTCAGGCATATGCGCAACCCCATAGTTTGTCACCATCCATTTTCATACCAATTCTATGAGGTAGTGTGTCCGTTAAGGGCGGCTTTCAGCTGCATGTCACAGACACCGCCTACAGTGCTCTTGATCACGCATGGTGTTCATTTTTCATATGTCATAAGTAGTCTGGAGCTGGGCAATCCAGGGCCAGTACAGGGACTGAGACGCCTGTTTTTCTGCTCTTTCCCCTAAACTTGTAGCCCCCATCCTCATAGGCATAACTTAGCTGTTCTAGTTCCAGACATTATTATCAACTTCCAGGATGGAAGAAGGGGAAGAACAAAGGCAGAAGGCAGCTTCGGGGCTGGGTCTGCTTCTTTTATAGGTGGTGTTTATTCTAGCTACCATGTGACTTCTACACACAACTCATTCGCCAGAACAGTGTCACATAGAACCTCTCTCTGCTTGAGGAGCTGGGGAACTAAAGTTTGTGCTTTGTTTTTGGCCAGGACTATTGCCAGAATCAGAATTCTGTTGGTGAGGAAGAAAGCTAGTGTGAACACTGACAGGTAACTAGCAGGGTCTGCCTCAGATCAACATCATTGCCTTCATTTTACAACAAGGAAACAGGGTTCAAAAAAGTTAAGTAATTTGATCAGAGCACAATGACTAGATTGGAATTCAAGCCTTATGACTACAAATCCAGGGCTTTTTGATAAGCATTTATTTAAAAAATAATTTAAACTTATTTTTGTTTACATATAAAGAAGCAAATCAGATTATTCAGGAAAAAAACCCCATTTACTAAAGATTCTAAAGAGCAGAAGTAGGAATCAAAACGAGAATGGTGGGCAGGATGAGATTTTCTGTGGGAATAGCATGATCCCATGCTTAAAAAACCACAATAACAAAAACCCCACTGTGCTTAAAAGCAGACTTAAAGATTATGGCGCATTTTCAGGCTAGTTTTCCAGTACTGAGTAAATATGTATTGCCTTGTGACTAGAATTCATTATGGCCTGGCAAAACTCACTTTATTGCCTGCATTAACTCCTACCTAGTGCTCGAGATTTGTAATAGTTATTAACTAAGCTAAGCCAAAAATTATCTCTAACTGTTATATGGTATTTTCCAGAATGATTTGTCTGATTCTCATTTCCCCAAACCTGGATTTTTCTGTTCTCTTTTGGCTTTCATTGAGAAAAGGAAATAGTCATCTCTGCCCTGAAAGGCAGGCCCGCTGTGAATAATGCAGGACGAGGGTGCTGGATGTTTCTTAAAGCTCTCAAGAATTCTGAGGTTTGAAGAAAATGCAAAAGAATCAGAAATGGGGCCCTAACCGGTTTGGCTCAGTGGATAGAGCGTAGGCCTGCAGACTGAAGGGTCCCAGGTTCGATTCTAGTCAAGGGCATGTACCTTGGTTGCGGGCACATCCTCAGTGGGGGGTGTGCAGGAGGTAGGTAATCGATGTCTCTCATTGATGTTTCTAACTCTCTATCCCTCTCGCTTCCTCTCTGTAAAAAATCAATAAAAAATATATATTTTTAAAAAAGAATCAGAAATGGGGAGCCAAGTTCCCCAGCTTAGAGGGCAGGGTGTGGTCCTTCAGAGAGGGTGCTGGCAATGGCAGCTATCTACAGGAGTGTATTAACCCAGTCTGAGAACTCCGCAGCAACACCTAACTGGTCTTCAGTACCTTTCAGCTTGTGGCTTTTCCCCTAAGAGGATGAGATGTCCTTACCTTACTGTATCCTCACCTTGAACCTAGGGAAGTCCCTTCCTTCACTTCTGCCTCCTTAAACATGGCTGCTTTTGGCACCGGACTTGCTAACAATCTGGCAGAAAGGGATGGGTGACCGAATGTAGCCCAATCCCTGGTTCTATCTACAGAGCATGGCTAATCCGTCCCCAAATAGTTACTGGTATTTGGGAGCTACAGAAAGCAAATTAATTACACTCCTGTGACTTTAAACATCAGTAACAAGGAGACATAAATAACACAGGGATTGAACCTGAAAAGGACTGGGGGTGCGAACATGCGTAAAACATACTTGAGATAAAGAATCTGCCCACAGATGAAATCTGATTGAAAGCTGGGAAAAACAAAAACTGGGTTCCAGTTGGAAGATCACAGGACTCCCTGGTTCCCCTTGCTATTAATGCAATTACAAGGTATGCTTGTACAATCATTGAAATAATAAAGCCTTGAGAGGGTGTGGCTTGTGGGGGGGTTGGGCAGGTTAGGTTCCTATTGAGGATGCAGGGCCAGGGAATGTAATCTTGTCAGGGGCTCCAGGAGCCTCCTGCAGGGCTGCCTGGGAAGGTGGGAAGGGGTGCTATTCTAGGGATCTGAGGTGTGCAGTTTTCAATCACCCTTCAGGGTCCTTGCAAGTTGAGAAGAGGAAGAAGAATGTGAAGGAAGCAGGCAGTGCCAAGCAAAACTGGAATTAAGACGAGATAAAGCACAAGCACAAAGTGAGGTCTGTGGGAGTTTCACCCACAGAACTAAGCTCCTGCTTTGAAAGTGTGCTAAGAAATCAAGAGGCTTTCGCAGATATGCATCATTAGAAATTAAGAACCAGCATCCAGCAAATATTTGTTGAGAGCTAAGGCCTAGTCCAGAATTCTCAAATTCTAGTATAAAAATACCCACATGTTTGAAATGCAGATTTCTAGGTCCAGCCATAAAGACTCTGATTCACTTAGTTGGGGTCCAGCCATAAAGACTCTTAATTATTGTCAGGCAGCTCCTATGACTTTGGATGGGTGGCTCTTAGACTGTCCTAATGACTTTGTAAAAAGAAAATGTGGATTCTTCAAAAGTTAGCATCCAATCAGAGACGACAAATAAAAATAAAATGGAATACTCTTTTGCCACCTTTTGTTTGTTGTTTTTGCTGTTGTTTTGTTACATTCCTAATCTTATTCACCTCTGGCCTGTTTACTGGAGAGTATCATAACCCAGAATCACACACCTGTCAGAGCAACAGTATATAGATTCTAAACCTGACTTCTCCAGTAATTTGTCATTACTTAGAGCAAAATCCTACTAGTAAGTGAGCCTCCTTGAAAGAGAGAAGGAGGGACAAATCAAGAGGGAGGTGATTTGCAAGTGATCATTTCCTTTCAAAATCTCCTTTCAAGATTTGAAGGTTAAGGACCTTTCTTCTGAGGAACATATTGATGGAGTCCCACGGATTCAGAAGATTCACTAGGGCTATGCAGTAGCTTTAAAGTTTGTCCACAAACCCATCCTAAAAGTACATTTCAAGTCACAACCTATAAAATACACAACAAACACGCTACATACGTATATATATTTGTGTGTAGTGTATATTTATGTGGGAATGTATGGACAAATGGAAGCATTTTATAAGACACTACTTACCATGTGAAATGCATTCTGATTCTTTCTATGCTCTGCCTTTTCTTCTCTCTCTCTTGTTTCTTTCTCTCCCCCACCTTCCTTAATGATAGTCAGGACAGCATGAATGATTTTGTCCTGCTGTTTGAAAACTGCTGAGGTCGGTGTAGGATTCTAGCCTCTTGGAGTAGAAAAGAAGGGAGAGGAGTTGGAATTGGAAAAGAAGTTTGCTCACGAATTTGTCCTTCTTTCTTCCTCAGGCAGTAACTCCCTTCGTCCATCCATTGTCTATCTTGGCTTAGATAGTACCCACATCCTGTAGAGAAGACTTCAGTCTTAGAGTTGATATATCAAAGCAGGAAAAATGCTCAGGGGAATATACTGATAAGCAAAGGAGTCTTTACCAGGTTGGCCTCCTGGCTGTCTTGCATGTGGCAGTCTCATTTTTCTTTTATTGCCTAACCTGTAATTCTAGTTACTCACCGAACCATTCTCTTCGCCTATTCCTCTTCCCTTCAGGGCTGCCAGAGAGGTCGGCACTTCTTTTCCTAGACCTTGAAGGCTACTGAAGGTACAGGGAGAACCCTCCATTCCTTAGTGTCCAGCTCAGGCAGGTGCAATCCACTTCAAAGGAAAGAGAATCGATGTTCTTATTTATTTTCAGCTAAAGTTCTTATTTCCATCACATGTAAATGAACTAAGAGACTCAAATGACCCAAGATCCCCACAGTCAACTTTCTTTATCCAGGTAGCAAGCTTCATTTTCACTGCAGCCACTTTACTATGTGTAGTAAAAGCATTCACACTTTTCTCTGCTCTTGATTGTGTTTAGTCTTGAAAAATAAAAGAAGCCAATTTCATGAGTCATTTTTCATCACAGGAGGAAAAAACTCACCCTAGCCCCATCTTTGTTGTGACACCTTTTTATCTCCATAAAGTAAAACAAAAATCCCTGACTGATTGGTTGGGTGTTGTCCTGTGCACCAAAAGGTTGCTGGTTCTATTCCCAGTTGGGGCATATGTTGGGTTGGTGGCTCATCCCGGGTAGAGAGTGGCGGATAGATGTTCCCTTCTCACATTGATGTTTCTCTCTCTTCCTCTCCCTTTCTCTCTCACTAAAAATCAATAAAAATAACTAAAGAAAAAACAACAATTCAACCCAGATTTCACTTGCTACCAGTTTCCTTCCCATACACATCTTATGAAAACATGTATTCAATGGCTTTTTAAAAACCATCAAGCACTTTGAAAATTAATTCTCTTCTAAGACTTCATTATAAATAGGATTTTTACATAAAATTACTAACCTTGAAGTTTCTATCCAGTTTTAGAGCAAAGAACTGGTTTTATCCCAGTTCTTTTGAGTACATTGCCATCCACTGAAAGCAAAGACTCTATAAGCACTAGTTTGAAAAGGTTCTCATATGGGGGTAATATGAGCATAAAAAATAGCAATAATGGCAATCGATTGAAATAGATCAAATATATAAAAATCCACAGGTTCCTTGAGATAGTATAATAAAAGAAAGTCATTGACCACTTCTGGAGTTTGCTAGGATACCAATTATTCTGAAATTAACAAAGAAAAAAATCAAGCATTAAAATTACTTTATGATGTTGTTTTATACATATTTACAGCCTCTGTGTGACCAAAGTGGATTTGGTCATATTTACAGTATAAGGCTTCAATATACTTTCCTGTGATAGAAACTTTTGTCTTCTAATATAATTTTGAAACTAGCCTTGCCTAATTTTGCTTTTCCTGTAATTTCACATGAACGAAATTATTAGTATAGTCCTCTGTATTTGACTTCTTCCAGACAACATTTTGTTTTGACATCCATGTAGAAAATTTTGTTCCTCTTTAGTGCTGAGTAGTATTTCATTATATGTGTTTACCACACCTTGTTTACCCATTCAGTAGTGCTTTTCCTGTAGCTGTTGAAATGATCATGCTGGCTTTTTCCTTTAACCTATTAATATGGTGAATTACATTAGATGATTTTCTGATGCTAAACCAACTTTGCATTCCCAGGATAAACCTCCCTGGTCATGATGTAGTATCCTTTTAAATGTTGTTGGGTTTGATATACTAAAGTTTTTGTTCAAGATGTTTATGTCTGTGTTTATAAAGGATATTGGTCTTAGCTCTCTTTTCCTTTTAAGAAAGAAATAGCCATGCAGTGGCTTTTGGTATCAGGGTAAAACTGATCTCATAAAATAAATTTGGAAGTGTTTTTGTAATGCCCATTTAATGCCTAGCAGATCTTTCAGATCAAACTATGCATATTTAAATCATGTATATGAAAATATATGCTTCAAATATAAAAGAATCTGTTATGACCTTGTTCATTCTTTTTTAAATTTCCATTACCAATATATCCTATTCATTTTCAAGCCTAGTTTGAAATAGCCTGGATTAGTGAGTGATTTATCATCACAGACTTTTTTTAATTGTTGACAGTATTTCAGATGTCCCCCATTTTCTCCCACCTTGTCCCCTTCCACCTAGCCCCCACCCCTCCCCAGGCCTTCACCACACTACTGTCTGTACCCATGGGCTATGCATATATGTTCTTGTAATCACAGATTTTAGAAAATAAGAGCTAAACAATTTTAGATATCTAGAGGCAAAAACCAAGACCCTTAGAGATTGCCAGACTTCCAGAACAGAGCACCTTCCCACACTTAGAGGTCTCCATCATATAACATTCCTTGCAAGCCTTTATGAGTCGTAAACGTATAATGTGTCTGCTGTGTATATACTTACATTAAAAAGTTAATGTGTCCATCCTTAATATTTTTCCTCCCTAGGAAGGTCCGCCCACACTGGCACAATCCAAAGAGGGAGCAGCAAAACAATGAAACTCCAGGATCCTGTGGCTTGGGGTTTACTAGTAGAACTGGGCATGCTCAGTCGCCAGGCAGATTTTTTCCCGTGAATTGGAAACTACAACAGCGCCTACTGAGCGCGCAGAGGTGGGCGTGCCCTCGTGGAATTTAGAACGTTGTCGCAGCCAATGGGGCCTCGCGGCCAGCTGCCGGCGCTTCTCATTGGAGGAGCGGGGAGGCCAGCGAGTAGAGGGCCCCCTGAGGGAGCAGTGGAGGTGCAGGTCGGAGAGGCCGTGCCCCGCGCGTGAGCAGCAGCAGCGGCGGCGGCAACATCCAGCGGCGGTGCCAGCCGTTCCAGCCCGTGGCTTTACTTTTTAGCTGCACGAACATAGTCATTATGCCGAAGAGAAAGGTAAGTCTTACCAAAAAAAAAAAAAAAAAAAAAGATTTCAAAGGCCTTCAAATTGTGCTTCCAGCAAACCTTGTCATTGCCATGGCTTGCGCGGAATGCGCCCGGTACTAAGTCGGCGATTGCGAATCTCTTCGCTCCCTACGCGTGTTTTCAGATGCTTGTTGTGGACGTTGCGCTCCCTCCGCCCGTCCCCATCGGCCTCGGAATGTTACTTTCTGTCCGGCGACGCGGTTTCCCCTCTTTTTGAACTCATTCTCTGCGGAATGGTTTCCGTCTCCTGCAAGAAGCAGACGCGGTTTACCTTCCCCTTTGCAGGAGGGGAGTCTCCTCTGCAAACTGCCCGGTTGTAGCTCGTGTGGCGGAAAAGCGGCGGGAGGGGGGGACGAGGACGCGCACGAGGAGATGGAAAAAGATAAGTCGGGCAGATGTTGGGGCTCTTCCCAAGGGGGCTGTGCCCGCGGCGGGTGCGCCGCGAGGGCTCCGGCGGCTCCGGCGGAGGGAAAGCCATGTTTAAAATAGCGCTCACCCCCCTGCTCGCTCCGCGGCAGACCCGTATGTACCAACTCCGGTGTCAATCAGGGCTGGGGACGCCGAGGCGGGGCCGCAGTTCGCGGAGAGCGCGGCGG
>NW_006296625.1:5593182-5597895 GCF_000327345.1 Myotis davidii | reverse complement strand
GGAAGGCGGGGTCCGCCCTCTCCGGGCCCCCTCCGTGCGCAGAGGGAACTGGGGTCACCCTAGTCTCATCTGCTGCTTGCGGACTATTATGTCCCCTTCCGCGCGGGCACCGGACACCAAGTATCTCGCGCGCGGACGTCTCTTTCTCTCGGAGTCCGCGCTGCGACTTGTCATTGTCCCGGGGAGGGATGGGAAGGCGTCCCTCCGCCCGGAGAAAACAGGTGTGTGGCGGCTTTGCGCCCTCCCACTGCCTGCGCCCATGTTCCCGCCCGTGGCCGCCAGTGAGGGTACTACCTTTGAAGCATAATTACAAATAATATCCTGTTTGATCCGTTGAAGACTGTGGACTGATTTGTGTGTTTAAGTGAATGCATTCCTTAAAAATATTGAAGTTAAAAAAAAATGCAGCAGCGTTTGCATTATCTGTCATTATTGAAAATTGGATGAAAACTTGTCTCTACTCCTTTTTTAAAAAAACATATTATTTAAACCAGTTTTTTTTTAAAAAAATCTTAATTTTGCACATACTTTGTGCCTCTTACTGTGAGAATATTTGACTTGCATTATCTATCTCATTTAATCCTCAAACACCTTGAGGAGTGTTATCACCATTGTACTGGGGATTAGAAACTTGAAGTACCTACTGTCTCACCAACCAATAGCTAGTACCAAAGATTTAATTAGATTCTGTAGGTCCAAATTTCTTACCTTCAGACATTATTTACTCATTCTCTTCATTTAGTGCTGGGTGGGTCTAGAGGAATTTAGGAAATCCAAGATACTTCAAGCCTAAGAAGATGAATGGCTTGTTG
Source organism: Myotis davidii (assembly GCF_000327345.1). Classification (NCBI taxonomy): domain Eukaryota; kingdom Metazoa; phylum Chordata; class Mammalia; order Chiroptera; family Vespertilionidae; genus Myotis; species Myotis davidii. The sequence goes on along the minus strand of NW_006296625.1, from coordinate 5,597,083 downwards.
AGAGTGCCAATACTTGAGATTCATTATTTGAACTTAATTTTTATGGAAGTATTTTTTCCCAGCCCTGTTGTATTAAAATAAGGATATTAAAATGATTCACCATTTTCAGCATTTTATCTGAGCTTTAATGACAAGGCTTGGAATTCTAGTAGAGTCAAAGGAACTACTCATCAAGAAATGGGCTACGGGGTTAGTTGGTGCCATTTCCTTTCCTTAGAATTATTAACAAATTTAGATAAACAGTAGGTTAGGTGTGCACAAACCCTTTATGTTTAATGGACCCTGACATGGTAGAATCCATGTTGTTCAAGAGCCAGAGTTGGTGAAACCATTACTTTTCTTTTCCCTCATTGTCCGCCTCTCTTAAGGAAATAGAGGGAAAGGGAAGAAAAACAGTAGAGGAGCTGGCTTTTGATTATTGTTTTATTTCTCTGGAAGGCAGTGAACCCCTTGAAAAAGCTAGCAGGCATTCTGGGACTAGGGACAGACCTCTGTACAGGCACCTGTGTATCATCCCTCAGGACCTCAGAGTGTTCTTCAGAGATGACAAACTTCTCCTTGATTAAAGAAAGGTCTTCCTTTGCACTTAGAGCTCAAAAACCTGGAGAGGAGCAGCCACAAATTAAACATGGCTACTTGGCCATTCCATCCATCAGTTCAACTTTATAGCTGCCTCATGGAATCCTGGAGTTCACTGGAATTTATATTGGAAGCCATTGTCATTAGGTAAAGCCTGCCTAGATGCAAAGAAAAGAACTGGACATAATCCATCCACAGCTTTTGGAGATCTGTAAAGCTGGAGTAACTGTCAAAACGTTTACATACTCAGTGTTGTTGTTTTTACTAAAGGACTGCCTGTTCTACATTATAATAAGTTTTAAAAGTGCCCTCACAACACTTTCTGCCATCTTGACCTCTTTTTTAACCTGTTCCCAGAAATCAAGAAAAATTATTTAATGAGCACATGTTTAGGCTTCTGCAGAATAAAAAGGGGCATAAACCATCTGGAATAAAAGTATAATAAAATTTAACAATAATAAAAAAACATCTGGAGTCCTCGCACTGCTTTAATGCTATGGGGATGCACAGGTTGTTCTCATGGAGCTTATATTTAATTCAATGAGGTGACGAGAGTGGCAGAATCAAAACAATTGAGTAATGTTAAGCCTATATATATGTTCTAGAATATGTAGTATAGATTCTAAAAGCTGTAGGATAGAAAAGGAAAGAAGGTTGAATTTGGGCTGGTCTTGAAAATGTGGGTAGAACTCATATACAAAGAACAAAACAGTCATTCTCTGTTATCAGGCATTTGAATGCCTCTTCAGATTGTATCTTAACTTGATAAGGCCTCAGTAACACAACTCAAAGCCCATAATATTTACATTAATGTAAAACATTCTTACATTTCTTTTTAAAAAATTAAATATATTTTTATTGATTTCAGAGAGGGAGAAGGAGAGAGAGAGAGAAACATCAATGATCAGAGAGAATCATAAACTGGCTGCCTCCTGCACATTCCACACTGGGGATTGAGCCTGCAACCCAGGCATATGCCCTGACTTAACCGGGAATCAAACTGTGACCTCATGGTTCATAGGTTGACGCTCAACCACTGAGCCACGCCAGCCGGGCCTTACATTTCTTAACATATATTGATTTTTTCTGTATCTTTGCATGTGATGACTACATTAAACCAATTGGCTTTTTATTACTGCTGTAGTATTTTTTTTTTAAGTAGTACATCACTCAACAGTGAAGAGTTCTTCAGTTACATTAAATCTCTTTATGAGTTTGTGAGATTTAAGTAAAATTGACTTTCCCATATATTCATTACCTAATGGGTGGTGGCTCAATGGGTTACTACTCATTAATAGTGAGTGAAATGGCAGGGAAAATGACAATATTCGTGGACTAAGGTGGTGGTGGGATAATGTGTGACTGAGTTCTAGACTGTTCTGGTCAGATGTCCATGAATGTCTGCAGTGGTCACGTTATTTGGTTATGATCTGATGTTAAGAGTATCAGCCAGGCAGGCCTAGAGTCCTGGCATGATTAGCAATAGCAAACACATTTTCACATCCTTCTTTTTTCCCCCCAGTTCCTCATTGCTAGAATTATTAGAAACTAGAGGCTCAGTGCATGAAATTTGTGCATGGAAGGGAGGGTCCCTCAGCCCGGCCTGTGCCCTCTCGCAGTCTGGAATTACTCGGGAGATGTCCGCCTGCCGGTTTTCTTCTGACTGTTTTTAATATGTTCTCTGCCTTTGTTTTTTTGTTTCGTTCTGTTTTGTTTTTTGTAGTTTCCCTCTAATGCACCCAGGCATTAATTTTCTGTCTCCTCGCAGTCCTCGCAGTCTGGGACCCCTTTGGGGGATGTAGCAGTGCACCAAGTGGCAGGCGGCCAGGAAGGAGCCTAACCTGGTGCTGGGCACCACGCCGCTCGCGCTCATCCTGGCCCATTGCACCTGCCGCCGACACTTGGTAGTACTGCCGCGGAGTCAGGATGGGCTCCTGCCACCGCAGCTGCGCTCGCCAGCCGTGGGCCCAGCTTCTGGCTGAGTGGCACTCCCCCTATGGGAACTCACTGACCACCAGGGAGCAGTTCCTGCATTGAGTGCCTGCTCCCTGGTGGTCAGTGAGCATCATAACAACCAGTCGTTCTGGTTGTTCTGCTGTATTAGTCACTTAGGCTTTTATATATATAGATGTCTAGTGTATCACATCAGAAATTCTGTCATGAGAAGATTTTCCATGAATTTGGGATGTAAACACTAGTGTTTTTTTATACTTAACACATTGTGGGTAGTTTTTATTGTGCGCGCTAACAGGTGGCGCGGGCCATTTTTGCTAATTTTTTGCGCAAATGGCAACGTTCAGTAAAATTACGATAACTTTAGTTTACGTATTTATACGTTACCCACATTCTACCGCTAGTCTATAAAAAACATATTAATACGTGTCCCGTGCTCTACTACACTGGTAGAATGTATAAATACATAAAACATATAAATATGTTTCCCGCACACAATGTGTTAAATAAAGGGTTAAGGGGATGGGAGGAAGGCTGTCTGCCTCCTGTTTTGAAATATGAAATTAGGTTTGTTTTTGTTTTTCTTAAAATGGAAAGGCGCAGTAGTGCTGGGCTTGGCACAGGGGATGCTTAACTAATAATACCCAAGATTCCTGGTTCATCTTTCATAATAATACCACAGGTTATAACACCAGAGACAGATATAAATGAAAATACAGATACATTTGACTATATGAAAAGGAATATTTTGATATGGCAAAAGAAGAACTGTTAAAATTTAAAAACTTATGAAAAACTGGGGGAATTATTTGTACCAGATATCACTGAAAAAAAGTTTGCTATTTTATTTTATTTTTAATAAAAAATTTTATTACATTTATTGGAGTGACATTGGTTAATATGATCATACAGGTTTCAGGTGTGGGTTTCTATGTTACAAGATCTGTATATTGCACTGTGTGCCACCACCCAAAGTCAAATCTTCTCCCGTCACCATATAGTAGGGCCCTTTTATTCCCCATTCCCTTCCCCCTGGCACCACCACACTGCTTGCTGTTTGTGTTCATGAGTTTCAGTTTTATATCCCACATATGAGTGAAATCATATGGTTCTGTGTTTTTTCTGACTGACTTATTTCACTTTGCAAAATATTCTCGCGATCCATCCATGTTATTGTAAATGGCAGTATTTCATCCTTTCTTATGGCTGAGTAGTATTCCATTGTGTATGTATACCACATCTTTATCCAGTCCTCTGTCACAGGATACTTGTGTTGTTTCCATGTCTTGGCCACCATGACTAATGGTGCAGTGAACATAGGGGTGCATATATCTTTGCAAATACATGTTTTTGAGTTTTTTCGAGTATT
>NW_006296625.1:5577841-5593008 GCF_000327345.1 Myotis davidii | reverse complement strand
AGGGCCCTGGGCCACCATGAATAATGCTGCAGTGCACATATCTTTGCAAGTAAGTGCTTTTGAGTTTTTCTGGTAGATACCCAGAAGAGGGATTGCTGGGTATTATGGTAACTCTGATCTTAATTTTTTGAGGAATCACCAGACTGTTTTCCATGGTGGTTGTACCAGCCTACATTTCCACCAGCAGTGAATGAAAGTTCCCTTTCCTCCACAACCTCTACAACATTTGTTATTACTTGTCTTGTTGATAATAGCCACTCTAGCAGGTGTGAGGTGGTATCTCATTGTAGTTTTGATTTTCATTTCTCTAATTGCTAGTGAGGTTGAACATCTTTTCATATACTGTACATCTGTTGGCTGTTCATATGTCTTCTTGGGAGAGGTGTCTGTTCAGGCTCTCTGCCCATTTTTTTATTGGGTTATTTGTTTGGTGTTGAGTTTTATGAGTTCTTTATATATTTTGGAAATTAATTCTTTGTCAGAGGTACTGTTTGTAAATATCATCTCCCATTTGGTTGGCCGCCTGTTGTCAGTTTCTTTTGCTGTGCAGAGACTTTTTAGTTTGATAGTCTCAAATGTCCATAATGGAAAAGATGTATATTCTTATAAGAAAATAACAAGCTCAAATAGATGAAAATGTTTAGTTGTACTATAAATCAAAGAAATGTATATTATTAAGAATAATGAGATGCAGTTCTTAAAAAAGATTGAAAGTACCACTGCCCATGACTGAGTGATATTGACACTCCATGCAACTCTCAAGCAATGTGTTTGGGAGTATAATTTCCTTTAAAAAAAAAATTTATCCAGCCAGCTGAACATCAAACTATGAAACAAGAGTTTGATTCCTGGTCAGGACACATGCCAGATTGCCTACTCGATCCCCAGTGGAGGCGTGCAGGAGGCAGCCGATCAATGATACTCTTCTCCCTCATCATTGACGTTTCTATCTCTCCTTCTCCATTCCTTTCTGAAATCAATAAAAAAAATATTTTTAAAGAAACTTTATTGAGCTATGATCTACTTACCATAAAGTTCAGTCATCTTTTCAGAGTATACAGATCAATGATATTTAATAAATTTATAGAGTTGTATAACATTACCATAATTCAGTTTTAAACCATTTCTATCACTCCAAAAAAAAGTCTCTTATGTTTGCAGCCAGTCCTTTTTCCCACCCCAGTCCCAGGCAACCAGTAATCTACTCTCCTTAAGTTTGCCTTTTCTGGAAATTTTATATAAAAGGAATCAAACAACATGTAGTCTTTTGTGTCTGGTTTCTTTCATTCAGCATAATGTTTTTTAATTGTAGCACATATTAGTATTCATTCTTTTTTATTGCCCAATAATACTCCATTGGGTGGATTTACTACTTTTTGTTTATCTTTTCACAGTTTGATAGACATTTGGATTACTTCTATATAAGTATTTCATGGACGTTTTCATTTCTCTAGGGAAGTTTTCAAAAGGTAGAAATGGTGGTAGCATGAAAGTGTCTTTAACATTTAAGAAACTTCTGCACTATTTTCCAAAGTGATTGTACCGTCAATGCATAAGAGTTCAAGCTTCTCTACATCCTTGCTCATACCTGGTATTGTTAGTATTTTTGCTATAGCCATTCTGATTAATGTAATTTAGATTTCCTATAATAACTAATGATAATGAACATCTTTTCCTGTGCTTACTAGCACAGTGTATATCTTAGGTGAAATGTCTATTCAGATATTTTGCCCATTTTTGAATTGTATTGCTTATGTTACTATTGAGTTGTATGAGTTCTTTATATTTTCTGGATGCAAGTCCTTTATCAGATGTATGATTTATAGATATTTTCTTCCAGTCTGTGTCTTAAAAAAAAAAAACCCTGTCTTAATGATATATTTTAAAGAACAGAGTTTTAATCTTTGCCTAATCCAAGGCCATAGGTATTTTCTTCTAGATTTTTTATCTCATATTTAGGTCTATGATCTATTTTGAGTTAATATTGGATATAGTGTGAGATAAAGGTTTAAATTTTTTTTGACATGTGGATATCCATTTGGCCCAACACCAATTGTTGAAAAAATAATTCTTTCCCACTGGCTTGCCTAGGTACCTTTGTTGAAAATCAATTTATCATGATTGTAAAGGTTTATTTTTGGGCTCTAAGTGGTGTTCCATTCTCTCCATGTCTATTCTTACATTAATACCACATTATCTGGGTTTTATAGTAAGATCTGAAATCTAATAATGTCAATTCTCCACTTTGTTCTTCTTTTTCAAAACTGTTTTGGCTATTACATCCTTCACATTTCCATATAAATTTTAAGAGCAGTGTGTAAATTTCTACAGAAATGCCTGTTGTGATTTTGAAGGGAATTTAATGACATTTATAAATTAATTGGAGAGAATTGCCATCTTAGCTATATTGAGTTTCCTGGTCTGAATATGAAAGGGTCTGACTGATAGTATGCCATCCATAAGTGCTTACTGAATTTGAGTTAATATTGATATGGAGCCTATATTTGAGTAAAAACTCCCAAATGGCAGTCTTTGTTCATTTTGTTTATTTACTAGATGCCCGGTGCATGTATTTGTGCACCTGTGGGGCCCCTGCCCCGCGCCCTCTCTCAATCCAGGACCCCTCAGGGGGTGTAGCAGTGCACGAGGCAGCAGGTGGCCAGGGAGGAGCCCAAGCCTGAGTCGGGCACCGCTCCTGCTCATCCAGGCCCACTGTGTCTGCTGCTGCTGCAGCTTGGTAGTGCTGCCACAGAGGCAGCCGCCACAACTGCCCTCGCCAGCCATGATCCCGGCTTCTGGCTGAGCAGTGCTCCCACTGTGGGAACACACTGACCACCGGGGGCAGCTCCTGCATTGAGCATCTGGCCCCTGGCTGTCAGTGCACATCATAGCAACCGGTTGACCGGTTGTTCATTCATTCGGTCATTCAGTCACTTAGGCTTTTATATATATAGATTCACTCACTCCATGTTAAATATACATTTCTTGAACATCATCGTTATGCAAGCATTTCAGGAAAGTTATTATTGTTTTTATCAATCCTTTTAAAGGAAATGAATAAATGCCCTATTTTAAGGATCTTTCAGTCTGACAGGGTAGGTTATATACATATGCAAGTATTTATAATTCATGACAAGAAGTTATAATAGGCCACAAGAAAAGCTATGAGCTATGGAGCCTTTCAAGGATTGGCCAGAATACATGTCCAAAGGGAAAAAAACAAAAATAAAAAACTGACAAAGGTTGTTTGGTTTATATGGTTGGGGGTTATAGCTTCTTTTTTTTTTATTCTTAAGAGGATGAGTGCTAGTTTGTTACTACAGATCATCTGTCATTGGTCTTTCTATGAAGTATTACTTTCTTTGCTGTATGAGGAAATTAAATTCAATGCCTGTTAGTACAGTTGAGATTGGATGGTGAACAGTAGCCATCCTTCTCATTAGTAGAGATTCAGTGACTTCTGTTATGCCTTTCTGTTAATGACCTTCTTGTGTTTTAAAGGTGGTTGTCTGGGACCATGTTTCTAAGTTGGCTCACCTTATTTGATTGATTACCTAATTTTGAATTAACTTTGTAATCCTAATTCCACTTTAGCATGAAGTCTTTTATGGCTCTGATCTTTTTTATTCCCATAGCTCCTAGCATAGGTACTGTAACTGTTTGTTGAATGAGTACATGAATGAATGATTTTCAATAAGTATAAATGTAATTATACTTAAGTATAAATTTAATTATTTCATATACTTGTTCGTGAGATTGTCCAATTTGGTCTGGCTTTACAGTTTACTAGATATATGATTTAGGGCAGGTTACTTCTTCCTAAGCTTCTAAGTTCCTAAATCTCTAAGACTCAGTTTCCTCATCTATAAAACCAGAATAGAATTATCTTCTACCTCATTGGGTTGTTGGAGGAATTAAATGACATAGTGAATGCAGAGTTCTTAGCACAGTACCTGGCACATGTAAAACAGTAGAGATATTCGTTATGGGATAATGATATTTTTAATTATTAAGAGAACTACTGTGAAATAATAGGCTTGTAGTAAGCACCAACCTTCTATTTTGTAGGAGAACAAATGGCACACACAGTGCATAGGGAGTAAGCATCTCACCCTGGATGTCTAATTTACTGCAATTATAGGAGTAAATGTTCAGCAACCAAATAAAAATGTAGTACTTTTGAAAGAACATAAGCTTTGAGTTATTTATTTCATATTAACAATATACTCCCATTATTGAATTATGCATATTTATGCTAATAAAAGCTCACTGAACCTAGTTGAATATGGCTTTTTCTTTACTTTCAATTATCTTTTAAAATGTGAGATATTTTTCCTAAAAGTATCCCTCAGAAAAGAGAGAGCTGCTGTTTATTTCCATTCATACAAAGTCTTTTAAAGCAAAATTATTACACAGTTACTTTTATCTTAAACAACAAAATATTACTTTGGGAAGACACAAGGCTGATACGACTTCAAAGTACAATTTGGGTTTATAGAAGTTGATGAAATCAATTGACATAAGCAAAGGAGGAAGTAGCAAACGTTAAGCATTTATTTGATTATTACTCCTCTGCATATGATCTCTCAATTCCAGTATTGGATTTTTAAAGACTTATTTTAAAAAGCAGTATCGGGGAGGAAGAAGGGGGTAAGAGATCAACCAAAGGACTTGTATGCATGCATATAAGTATAACCCATGGACACAAACAGTAGGGGGTGAGGGCAAATCCTCGGGGGTTGGGAACGACAGGGGAAAGGTCAATGGGGGAAAAAGGAGACATATGTAATACTTTAAACAATAAAGAATTTTTTTTAAAAAGGAAGTATAGTATTGGAAGGTCCCAAAATACACTTTTAGGATGAATGAAAAACAGCCATACTAATGTAAAACAAGAGTACTGATGGCTTTGAATAAAACTTTAGTGTCTATATCCTCTATTATAGGAATATTTGAATTTAAGGGAACTGTTATTTGAAAAACCTCACAAGATTTCATGGACAATGTAGAGGGAAATTAACATTGCTTTATTCAAGTAGTTGAATTACGTGTTACTTTTAACAGACACGTTTCAGTCTTCTCTGGGTTGGTTTTTGGGGTTTTTTGTCCTAGAATGGTTGTCCTTTGCTAAACAGTTCATTTTTTCCTCCAGCCTTGCATTTGTAATAAAAATTGTAAATTAACTTTAAAAGAAATTTCAAATAATAATTTTTAAAATATTAGCCAACAAATTAAAGACAAATTACCTCCAAGTAATACATTCCCAGGTTAAAAGAAGTGATCATTGGTTATAGCTACTTCCAGCTTTTCCAGATTAGCATGGATAACCCAGTTGTTGAGACTGGATTTGTTCTATGGCTGCTGGCAAATGGTTATAGTAATGCAACTAATTCACTTAAGTTATAAAGCAATAGCTTCTGTCACTAAAAATTTAGAAGTAAAACTCTGAGAGCCTGTACTTACCAGGAAAGACTTTGGGGAACTTTAGTATCAGGCCCAGCACACGTTGCTGAGAATCCTGAACTCTCCTCTTTCTTGTGTGAAAATGAGAAACTTGGCACCAGGGGTACTAGACTCACTTCCCAGCTTCCTGCCACACCCTCAGTATATCTTCCTCTGCAAACCCACAGGCTATTGCCATGTGGAAGTGTTCCCGAGTAACTATTGAAAGGATTTTCTCATCTTCTCTGATCCCTTCCTGAGTTTGGAGGGAGAAAAGTGGGCTCATGACCCCCACAGTGCCCTCTGTAAAGTGGTATCTGCTGTTTATTGAAAGAGAAGCTCAGCAACTAGATAATTTTTCCTGTTGATTCCATATGGATGACCTATAGCAGGGGTGGGGAATATCCGGCCCAAGGGCCATGTAAGGCCCGTGAAATCATTTGGGCTAGCCCTGCCAATGCATTAGGGGTGAGTTAATTAAATGACCAAATATAGCAGGCTAATTTTTAAGTTGATAATTTTGAATGGCCCACAACTGATGTTATAAATATCCAAATGGCCCTTGGCAGAAAAAAAGATTCCTCACCCCTAGTCTATAGAATAAAAATTCCAAAGTTCTTTTCTTGCTTTCCTGATAAGAACTGCTGGTCCTGTTGTAGTCTTAAGGAAAATATAGTTGTGTCCCCTTCAGTACACTGCAGTCCCCTCAGATGCAGGACCCAGGCATCCCTGTGTAAAGAAGAAAGGGTACAGTACCATTGACCAGCTGCTGAAGGAATCCATGCTCTCTCTGCCCCACTCTCCTCCCACACTAGTGCGAGAGGGAGAGTTTTGAATCAGTGTTCAGAGGCTTCTAGTATTGCCTGACTCCAGTTCCTTCAGATCAGCACAGATGAAGCGATTATGAATTATGTGTCTTGAACAGAAAAAGGAGAGGCAGTGTATGAACCAGATTTATAAGCTATTGAAAAAACACAGAATATGCTATGAGTAAACCCAGTCATGGAATTTGTAGTAGAGAATAGATGTGGCACTGTTAAACTGGGCTTTACTTCTCGCCCTGTCCCCACAATATTTTTAATATTGTTTGAAAAAAATTAATACAGAAAAATCCAGGTAATAATGTAATATTCCCATTTACCCACTGCTCAGAGTTTACAAAGTTGACTTATTTTTTTAGCATATTTGGTTCAGATATTTGTAATAAATAAAATGTTACCAATAAAGTTCAAGTTTGAAACATCCTTGTTTCCCTTCTCTTGTCAGCCTCTATAGAGACAACCATTATGAATTTGGTGTGTATTCTTTCAGTCCATGATTTTATGCACTTATGATATATATTATATATGACATATACAAATCCATAATATTGATTTGTTCCTGTTTTAAATTTGTGAAAGTGGAATCACTTTCTTCTTTCCTTCCTTCTGTCACTTGACATTGTAATGATTTAGTATAACTTGCTTAGTTATATTGTGATTTTCAATGTATTTGGACCTTTTCTAATCACTTATCTTGTGGTTTATATTTATCATGTATTTTTCCTTGCTTTGTTTTTTTCTTCCTTGCCTTTTATTTGTGAAATTTGCTTATTTTCACTGCTCCTGACTTGAAAGTTTATAGATCCTATTTCTTGTCTTAAAAATGTTAATGACTGTCTTTAAATTTTATTTTAACAAAGCCTAAAATTGTTCTGTCTTTATTGTCCTTGAGAACAAAACCAAGACCTTTGACTTCTGATCTATTCTACTCTCCTCTTTTGTGGTGGTTATTGTCTAGAACTGTGCTGTCCATTATGGTAGCCAGTAGCTTTATGAGGCTATTAACCACATAAAAAAAATAAGCTCAGTTTTTAAAACTTTATTTTTAATCTATTTAAATCTAAAAAACTGATATTAGATTCAGTTATTGGAAATTGTAATATGTTTGGAACAACCTGGATATGTAAAATCACTATAAACTTTATGAACTTTAAATACATAAATAGGTGTTCCTGGTGAAAACTTAGCACTTGAACGAAGATGTGTTATGAGTATAAAATACATGTCAGATTTTGAAGATTTAGTACAGAAAAGTTTGTGTAATATTTCAAAATTTTATGTTGATTACACATTGCAGTGATAAAATTTTAGATATATTTAGTTAAATAAAATATTGAATTAATTTCATCTACTTTTTATTTTCTCAATGTGGCTATTAGAAAATTCAGAATTATATATTTCTATAGAACAGCACTGATCTAGGATTTCTACTGAAACTTATAAGCTGATGTCCTGACCTGCTTTCATAGCACAGTACCACACTAATCCCAGGGTAAAAATCAGTTGGGTTGCTCCTGATTGTGGATTTGTTACCTGCTTGTTAGTACAGTGGTTCTCAACCTTCCTAATGCCGCGACTTTTTAATACAGTTCCTCATGTTGTGGTGACCCCCAACCATAAAATTATTTTCGTTGCTACTTCATAACTGTAATTTTGCTACTGTTATGAATCGTAATGTAAATATCTGATATACAGGATGTATTTTCATTGTTACAAATTAAACATAATTAAAGCATAGTGATTAATCACAAAAACAATATGTAATTATATATGTGTTTTCCGATGGTCTTGAGCGACCCCTGTGAAAAGGTCGTTCGACCCCCAAAGGGGTCGCGACCCTCAGGTTGAGAACCGCTGTGTTAGTAGAAAGCACTTGTGGAGAGATTACCAGAGAAACCAGCTTTGCCTAGAGTTGTAGTTCTTCACATGTCTAGTCTTATGTTCATTCATCTGAAGGCATTAATATTTTCAATTACACCTTTTTTTTAATTGTGTATCTTTTCAAGTTTCTCTCGACCCCCAAAGTACATCCAATTCAAACATTATTAGGTCAGTGTTTAGACTGATCTCTCAGTCACATTGCTGTCACTAATCTTCTTAGAAAAGTATTGAAAATAATTTCATTTAATCAATTTTTGTTTTTTAATATCATTTACTATCAATAGCTATGTGCTGCTTCTTTAAATGCCTATCAGTAACAGGTAGAAGTACCCCAGATTTAAATCTACCTAGTGACCTGACAGGTATACGGGCAGTCCAGCACTCCTTGACAACAGAGGGTCTGGTCTGTGAATAGCCCGTCTGGGGATTGTCTTCATGTGTTCAGACTTGCCCTCCCTAACTCGGCTGACTGATGTAGCACTAGATCTGTGAACCAGAAAATCCTGTGCAAGAGAGTGGAGAACAGAAAAAGGAGGCTCAATTTCCCTTTATGATAGAGGAGGTTCCTTGGAGGAGGGAAAAAAGTTCCTTGATTTGGAAAACAAGAGAACTCCAAAGGTCTAGGGAGCTCTAGAGAGAGGTTGAACTACTGGGTAACAGGAAACCCTAGGAAGAAAGAAGATTTACTAGGTCCTTTGACTTGAAGAAAAGCTTTTGTCTTTTTCAAAGACTTTATATACTTCTGACCTACGTTTTATATAGTATTTTGTGTTTAAATTTAGCATTATTTTATGTGTTCTTTCTATGTAGTCACATAGTCTAAATATTTTAATCTCATTGCATTCATAGTTACATAGTGTATTTAAACATTTCCAGTAAGTCGTTTACAGTTATTTCATATTAGAAAAAATACAAATAAAACCATATTTTTTTCAGAGTCTTTCTTTGAGTCCTGGTTCTAAAATTGGAATTATTGGGTTATTATATGATTAGTTGTATGTATCTTTTTCATATTCCCAGTTCTTTGAAAATATTATATTAATTTACAGTGTCTCCTGCCCACCAAACAGTGGGTTTTATGATCGCATTTTCCCCCCTCATATTAGATAAGGCATTTAGCTGCTTTATTTTGCTAAGCCAAACGTTGTGCCAAACATTGGTTTGCTATTTGTATTTTTATTCTAATGGGAACTCTATTCATATCTTAAGTAGTCTAATTTTCTGATTGTTTTAATCTTATTGTCGTAGCCAATAAAAATATATTGGGGTATATAAAAATATATTGGGGTTGCCCTAACCGGTTTGGCTCAGTGGATAGAGCATCGGCCTGCGGACTCAAGGGTCCCAGGTTCAATTCCGGTCACGGGCATATACCTTGGTTGCGGGCACATCCCCAGTGGGGAGTGTGCAGGAGGCAGCTGATTGATGTTTCTCTCTCATCGATGTTTCTGACTCTCATCCCTCTCCCTTCCTCTCTGTAAATATCAATAAAATATATTTTTTTAAAAAAATATATATATAGGGGTAGTTCGTATGTCATGTAAATCTAAATATACTTTCCCCGTTATATGCAAGCCTATCAAAGAAGCAGGTTTTAACTGTCACAAGAGTGGGTAGGCGCTGCACAGGGCTGGATTAAAATCAGGGAACAAATCAGCTCAGGTGGCAGGGCTCTTGGCTGTCCGGTGAAGCTGGGAGTGTGGTAGAGATGCTGGAGTTGATAATGGAAAAATAGTAACCTTTTTTAAAATTTATTTTTATTGATTTCAGAGAAGAAAGGAGAGGGAGAGAGAGATAGAAACATCAATGATGAGAGAGAGTCATTAATCAGCTGCCTCCTGCAGGCCCCCTGCTGGGGATGGAGACTGCAACCCAGGCATGTACCCGGACTGGAGCAGAACCTGGGACCTTTCAGTCTGCAGGCCGACACTCTATCCACTGAGCCAAACCGGCTAGGACAAAAAATAGTAATATTTTATAAAAATAATGAGTATCAAGTCAAGTGATATCAAGAAATGGGCTAGAAATCAAAGTGAGATATCCTGCCCTCATCTCAGAGAATCAAAGCAACTGAACATGCAGGTGGATCGCAGGCACCCCTGCCACTGACTACTGGGTTTCTGTTCTTTAATTCACAAGAATGAAAATTGCTTAGTGTGAATGTACATTGAGAACAGGGACTCATATCAATTCTTGCACCACTCCTCGTTTAAAAATGAGAGCAGTTATGCAGTGTGTGTGTGTGTGTGTGTGTGTGTGTGTGTGTGTGTGTGTGTAAAAACAACATATTCTCTTATAAACTTACTTTTTCCCCCACAAGGTATCTGTTGGTATATGTGGTCCAGAGAATTTAAATAGCTTAAAAAAAAAAACTCCCTCTAATGTGTGTTTCCCAATTTAAATACAATTTACTGAAATATTTTCTTTCTAGTCTCCAGAGAATACAGAGGGCAAGGATGGATCCAAAATAACTAAACAGGAGGTAAGTGTATCTTTGACATCCTGTATTCAGTTATGTAACTGGAATTTTTAATATTGTTATGATTGTCTGCATCTGAATGAATACTATTCCTGTACAAGATTGTTGAGACTACATAAGCCAGAGAGTGTCACTGTGTAGTCTCCCTTGGCCTAGGTATATTTCAGTCGGGTTCACAGATGAGTCATTTTCCACTTACTGTGTTGCTTATGTTTCTACCTGTGGGTCCTGCTGTCTTATTAAAGCAGATACTGGGAATTCCTTCTGGGCAAAAATCGAGATAATAGGTAAATTCATCAAGGAGAACAAAGTCTGCCTTTCACATCAAGAAAATCAAAGACTGTTGATTTAATAAATTCTCTGCTCCAGTGAGTGAATTATATATTACTTTTTAGGTTCTGAAATTTGCCTAAGGAGTCGTGTCTAAAGCCAGAAGCTATGGAAGGATACACAAGATGTCAAAATACTAAAGTTGGGTTTTTTAAATCAGAAAAAGTCTTAGGGCTTAGGATAGTTAATTAGGCAATAATTCAAAGAAGCTCTGTATTGATATACAGAAACCTCCAAACAGCTAGGATCTTGGAAGAGATGCTTGCATTTGACCCGCTGTGCTAATATCATGAACTTCTAAAGGAGGTGGATGAAAAAGTAGCAAGTGAGATGGTAACTATGGTGACAGTCATTCATTTTTGCACAGTTTGCAGTGAACTTATAAACTAAAATGGGTCATGAGATAGATAAAAACAATGTCTAGTTACAGATTCTTTGATTGGGTGGTTCATATTGAGGATAATAATCCAGAAGAGTTTATCGTGGTAGTAAAATCTGTACAGAGGATTTGTACAAAGAAATTCATTCTGCCAAGTGGAAAACCTTTAACAGAATCTATAAAGAAATAATTTAAAAGCAAAACAAAACTGCCTATAACCACGTCCCCACCATCCGCCTACCAAGCATTCAGTCTAACAGTTTGAGAGGTGAAGTTTGTGATCCAAAATCAAGTCACTATACTAATGTTAGAACCAACCAAAAATTATGAATGTTTGAATTTTCTTGAAAATATAATTTGTAGGACAGTTGGCTACGTGTAACGAACGTTAATGTTTTTAGATTTGGGCATGAAATGCATTTGGGTTTCTCCCTGGGGATTGCTATTGAAATTGATCTGTCAGTCAGAAAATCTAGAAAGCCCTGCACACAATAGATCTTGGATAGGGAAAACAGTCTTTCCGATCCTTCTTCACTAAAAGCAATAGAGCTGCATAGAATATATGTAAAATAATTTTGCTTCTACAGCTGTCTCATACATATTGTTTTGGCCCTGGAATTTTTATTATTTATATTACAGGCACACCTCATTTTGTGATTCACTTTATTGTGCTTTGCAGATCTTGCATATTTTACAAATTGAAGGTTTATGGCAACTGTTGAAGGTTCAGATGGTGTTAGGCATCTTTTAGCAGTAAAGTATTTTTATTGAAATATGAACATTGTTTTTCTAGCATAATGTTATTGCACACTTAATAGACTGTAAACACAACTATTATATGGGCTGGGAAATCAAAAATTTGTGCAACTCGCTTTACTGAGATATTTACTTTATTGAAGTATTCTGAGAGATATGCCTATATTATTATTTTTTAATTATTATTTTTAATATTCTATTTTATATATTTATATGTATTATAGTATTGTTAACCAAAATATTTCCTAGACAAGACTCTACTTGTCATTTAAACTAAAACCAAATTAAAACTCATGATATTCCTTCAAGACATCAACACAATTGTTTGAAAAGTGAGAAGGTCAGTGGGTTAGCTAGTGATTTAGGGTTTAGGGTAAGAACTGTGAGACAGTTATTGATTGATTTTACCCCCCACTGAATTGTTTAGATTTTCTAGTGAGGCCATTGAGTGTGCTCAGCCCTGACTATAGCGAAGGTACCAAGGATTTAAAGAGCTTCTATTCCTTCCGTGATATTTGCAGGGTGTGGTGCAGGTTAGTATTTGGACAATAAATGACCAAAACAATATATTACAGTCATTACACTTGGCCGTTTACAAAGCCCTTTTGCATACATTCTTTTTTTTCTGAACCTTACAATAACCCTGGAATGAGAGCAAAACAGATTCATTCCTTGAAAGAAATGTATTGAGCACCCTTATGCACCAGGTGCTGTCCTAGGCTCTGCAAGAGTCCTCAGTGAACAAAAGAAGCAAAAATCTCTGCCTTCATGGAGCTTCCATTTTAGCAGGGGAGAGAGTAAAATAAAACAATTGGATATTTGCTATAAAGAAAAATAAAACAAGGGAAGGGAATAGCGAATGTCAGAGAAGTGCTGTTTGATAATAGGCGATGTTATTGTCTTCATTTTCACAAATGCAGTGTCCTCAGAGACATATATGGTTTTCCCCACGTGTCGCAACCTGTGAACTGCAGAACCAGGACAGGTAGCTGCATGTCCTGCTTCAGAGTCCTCAGTCCCCGTGCCCCTTCCGTGGTCATCGTAAAACTCTGATCGCCCAGTGCTTTTCTCGGCCAAGGCTCTGCTTTACATCTTTCCCTCCCTCCCAGTTCTGCAAAGGGCATTTCTATTCAGTTCCTCGTTTGTTTGGGGGAATTAAAAGCAGCTTGGATTTTGGTTTTGTTTGAAAGTTCCTGGTCAGACTCAGGAGCATGAAGAAATCTCATAAAAAGTAAACATGTTTACAAATTCCAATGGAATGACCCATATACTTCAAGCAGTATTCAGCAAAGTCCAAAGATTCTACTTGAATCTAGCTATCTCTATCCCAGTGAACTTTGTAATAACAAGGTTAGACTTCCATGTTGCTTTTGCCTCTAGGACATAAAAGTAAAAGAATCCATGTCTTTCAGAGTAGCCTTCACCAGAATTGTCTCCAACCCAGGGAATGGTAAGCTAGTTAGTAATTGCATACTGAATAATTCCATTGTGACCAGCACCTATATAGCGCAGTGACAAATCCTCACATTTTTCTGTAGCTCTCTTGGTGACCTATCATTCTGAAAGTCTTCCTTCCTTCTTTGAGGACCATTCTTTTGGCCACTTTTCCTGAGGATTCACAATCAACAAATCAAGAGAAATTCTTACTATATTTATTTTCATAGCGGTCCTGCATCTCAAATGAATACTTCAATAACCTGAGTCTCAAATGAATACTTCAAATTTGAGTGTTTCAAAGAGGAAAGCAATACCAATCTAGTCTATTTTATGTCCAATAAATATAGTCCAATCATTGACAGACTTTAAGGCTATGAACGCTGATAGAACTTTCCAGGAAGGTGTACACCAAGCATGTCAAACTCGCACATGTACCCAGTTCTGCTGATTAAGTGAAAGGTTCCTCTCAGCCTCCACTGTTTTCAGTGAAAGAGAAAATCTCTTCTGTTGGTTCCCAGAAAGGAAAATTTAAGAAAATTCTTTTTTTTAAAATAGCATAGAAAGAAGAGCTGGTAAATTGTCGGCAGGCAGTCATAAAGTGATTTTACAGTAAAAGATGTGCTTTTTAGAAATTAGTTACTTTAGACAGCCCAGAGAAAAAACTTTGTTTTTGCCTTAATTTCCTGACCTAGGCTTTTGATTTTCCAGCTCTGGTCCTGGGCCTGGATTATAAAAGGGCAGGGAGCCTTTGCATCAGAGCAGCTTCCAGGCCCCGCAGAGCGGTGCTTTGGCTGGAATGTCTCTCTGGAAATCCCACCGGGCTCTCTGACGTCACCCAGCCTCTTCGGGTGGTTGGGTGTTCACATTGGGAGAAAAGGAGCGATAGCAAATGTGGGGGAATTTTTTATGTGCTTTGGCCTCACTTCAGTGATTATCAGGACAGCTAGTTGGCGGTTAAGGAGGCAGTTATGAGTAATGCTTAACATATTTAGCCCCTTTCAGGCCCTGCACTGAATAGGGCCTGACTGAGTGCAGGCATACATCAGAGATATTGCAGGTTTGGTTCTAGACCAGCCGTGGGCAAACTATGGTTTGAAATGAATGAAACTATTGAAAAAAAAAGGCCGTACCCTTTTATGTAATGATATTTACTTTGAATTTATATTAGTTCACACAAACACTCCATCCATGCTTTTGTTCCGGCCCTCCGGTCCAGTTTAAGAACCCATTGTGGCCCTCGAGTCAAAAAGTTTGCCCACGCCTGTGACCTAGACTATCTTTCTAAGCACTTTCATGCTGACTGGGCCTTACTTTGAGACAGTGGGAGTAGCTCTTGAGGCCACACAGAAGCATCAAAGCTGAGCTCTGTTTGGTAATTGCCGGGTGCTCATTGCTCCTCCATGCTCTGACCCTGCATTGAAAAACAACTCACCACGTGCTGCCCGGTTTAACTGATAATGTTGCCTTTTCTTCCATCATACCAATTTATGCAACTCCCCATCCTGGGAAAGGCATCACAGATTTTGGGTTCTGGTTCCAGTGCGACGTGGTGCATTGTCATGATAATCCTAACAGACATGGTGGTATTCCCCATGGAGCATCTGACACAGGCAGTCCCCCCCCCGTGCTGTTGATGCCCAGC
>NW_006296625.1:5574162-5577794 GCF_000327345.1 Myotis davidii | reverse complement strand
TGAATCCATCACAGCCACCACTTAACCTGCACAGCCCCCTACTCTCGGCACATTCTGCTGGCCGCCTGAAGTCCAGTTCTGATCTTTCCTTGAGATCCCAGGGTTAAAACTATTCATGAAGGCTCTGGTCCTTCATTTTTTTTCTGTAATTTAAAGAAAGATGAGTTTAGCTTCCTGTGGCTATTTTCAGCAAGAGATTTCTTAGATCTAGAGATGGCAAGAAATATTTCTTCCAGTTTGGCCTGACCAGATGACCTAGACTGAGCTAAGCACAGCTTCAAGAATTTCATGATTCTTTGCACTTATGGCACGGGCTGCTACTGATCATTTTTGCTAACTCCTTAAAGAATTATTTGAAACATTTAAGCTATTGGAATGAGACAAAGTCTGCATAAGGCAGCAAGAATTAGGAAAAAGCTTGAGTTCATTTTTTGACCAAATGTTATTAAGCATCTACAATATGTTAAGTGGCGTTTTATTCTACTAGAGTTAGAGCAGGGAATAAAACAAACAAAAAGCATGGAGTGTTTACTTCTAGGACACATAAAGAAAGGCAGTTGTACTTGTAGAATGTGAAATCCCTTGGGGAGCCATCTTTTGCTTGTGGTAAATGGAATATCAATTCTGTGTGCTTATTTCTGAAATGCCTGGAAGAGTTCTGTTATTTTAAATTTTCTTTGCCATCTCATTTGCTAACTTGCACCATCACTGAAGAAAAGATTTCCTGAAACACATCATTCTCAGCACGGTCTCTCTCTAAATTCTATAAACTTCCAAATTAAAGGAAAATATTAGTGAAACTATTTAAATCTTTAAACATATACATTTAGTAAAGACATAAATGTGCTTGTTTTGTTTCAGTTTAAAGCAGCAGTTCTCAACCTGTGGGTCTCAACCCCTTTGGGGGTCGAACGACCCTTTCACAGGGGTCACCCAAGACCATCGGAAAAAACATAGATAATTACATATTGTTTATGTGATTAATCACTATGCTTTAATTATGTTCAATTTGTAACAATGAAAATATATCCTGCATATCAGATATTTACATTACGATTCATAACAGTAGCAAAATTACAGTTATGAAGTAGCAACGAAAATAATTTATGGTTGGGGGTCACCACAACATGAGGAACTGTATTAAAGGGTTGCGGCATTAGGAAGGTTGAGAACCACTGGTTTAAAGGAAACATTTCTCTTTAACTGCCTAAGACTTGTTGTCATTCTCTTTTCTAACATATAACAAGGCCGAGTCCTATTATTTTGATTTCTACACAATTATGTAAGTCTCTTGTATTAACTTAAAAGTTTTAGTTCCATTTGTAAGGAACAAGAGTCACACTGGAAGCTATTTCTTAAATAGCACCTCAATGTTCCCACTGTCAATTTTATCACAAAAGTAGAGATTATGAAAAGTAGAGATTATGGTTTGGAGCCTAAACTCATCTTCCTTTTCTTTCCTTAGTCACCACACCCTTAGTGAAATTATTAAATGGGAGAGGCCATTTCTTTGAACAGCGTGCCCACACCCCTTCAGAAACTTCCTCTGGAGCTTTAGGGTGCCCAGGGTGATTGAACTCACCTGGAGAGGGTGATGGGAGCCATACATTACATTCTTTCCACAAATATAAGACATCAAGAAAGAATTTTTTAAAATCAACTTGGTTGTGTGTAATTGTTGCAGGAGGATTTACTAGGCCAGATTTCCCACTCATGAATAGGAATGAGGTTCTTGGGGTACTGCTGAAATATGCATTTTCAGAAGCCCCCAGGAGAGGATGGGATGTGAGAAAGGCCTTATTTGCATGAAGTTACTTTTCTTGGGTTCCAAAGTCCCCTGCCCTTAAGCCAGTCCTGGGAAAGGTGCAGCTGGGAGTTTAGCAAAGCCAAAAGTAAGGCCAGTGTCCAGAGCTTTCGTTCCATGTTGCTACTGGGTGTAGTTCAGCATCCAAGCTAATTAAACTCCAGGTTCAGTCGATTGTGTAGTCCAAGATGGCCATGAGGGAGCGCATCATCTCCTGCCACGGGAGAGCTCAGAACCCTGTGCACCAGAGAGAAAGAGAGTGAACTTCCTTTGGTTGGAATATTCAGGTTTTTCTGCACTGGCAGTGGCCACGCCCATCTGGCCACTGACTAGATTCCAGGTGTGACTGACAGGCAAGTGCAGTCACTCAGACCTTACTGGGCATGCGTCTATCCGGTCTTCCCTTTCCTCCTTTCCTGTTAAATAATAACCAGGTTATCACAATGGCATCATAATCATCAAAAACATGTCTTTTTCCATTTCCTTTGTAGCCCACAAGACGGTCTGCCAGATTGTCAGCGGTGAGTACTCTAGAACCCCTGGTATTAGTTCCTCTGAGTTCATGTTCCCCGTGTCCACAGCAGAGCAGCAGAAGGAAGATTGTTTCCCTTGAGTGTTTTATTTGCTTTTTGGAACTTACGTGGGTCACAATAGATAGCAAATTCAACCATTGTTGCCAAGCAATTCCCTTGATCAGATGTGTCCGTGAAAAACAGTGCCCAGCCCCATTACCAAGAATATAAAGCACAAGAAGTTGTTTGACATTGCTAGATTTCTGAAACAAAGGAAATATATTAAGCAAAATCGTAGCCTATGATGTGCTAAAGTGGACAAGAATTCTGATTCTGTCTACAATGCATACTTTAGTCAAAATGTTCTGAAAGTTATGACTCCATATGCTTTAGCCTCATTTCAGAACTAGAGAATCTTTGAAAAAGTAATGATTCCACTTTGCCACTTGGAGTCTGTCTTTGTGGGCCAGGCCCCGGGAAGAGGTGAGGGTTAGATCATTAAAGCAGGGATGGCAGGTATGCCAGGCCCGGTGATGCACGCTCCCGCTCTTCTCACCACACTGGGCTCCTCGCTGGCTCTTGTGCTCCTCCTTGTTGCTGCTGATTGGTGTCTGTCTTCATTCTGCGAAGACAGGTCAGCCTGGCTCTCTGGTAGAGGATTTGGATTAAAATACCAGCAGCCCACACTGCCCACTGAGATATAGGGGAAAGGCATTAACCTCAGCTCACAGTTTATATCACCATACTAGATCGTACAGGAGCTGCAAGCTCCTTTGGCCTTTGAGGAAGCATGGAAATCATCCTCCGCCAATACCCGTGCCTGGCACAGGTTAAGAAATCAAAGCAGAAATGTATATTAGGACGGGTCACAAATTCAGAAGTGTAACTGGGTTTGAGTTGAGTGAGCCAGTGTTTCACACGAGTCCCAGCCTAAGGAAGTGGTATCAGAGGGAGAGCTGGGAGGTGCGGTTGTGTGTGTGCATAGTTATTCCAGATTCTCCCGAAACCCCTCAAAGATGGTGTGCTCTATCTCAGAGTAACTTTCAGTGAGGCTCAGACGTGAGTTTAAATGCTCTTTTAGCTTAACTATAGATTTTACTGAAAGCCATTGTATTCCATGGATCTCTAGTCCATTAAGGGGATGTAAGTCACATAATACCCAAATCTTAAAACAAGGCTTTTCCTGAGCACCAGGAACCAGCAATATAAGCACCTGCCACTGAGATCATCGCTGCCGGTGCTGACGCAGAGCCTCGTCAGAGGCCAGTGAGGTTACAGACTGAAACCTCGTCATTTCCTGTCCCATCAAAACACGT
>NW_006296625.1:5542432-5574111 GCF_000327345.1 Myotis davidii | reverse complement strand
GGGGGGACTATCTTACAGAAATACCAGAAAGGGAAATTCTTTGCTGTAAATTGAGAAAACAAGTATACATTAATACAATATATCAAAACTGAAAATAAAACTTAAAATCATGACAGTTTGGGGGCCATGCAAGCCGCTGTATTTGGGGAACAGACACAGATTTAGAGTGGTAAGAAGATGAATAAAAACATTCCTGACTTTTCAAGCTCAGTTTTCTTTTTCATTGGAAAGGTCATGTCTAACAGCCAGCCTTCAGGAATTGAACTGTCTACAATTTTACTTTATGCCCTTGATGAAAAGGGCCGGATTCAATATGAACCTGAAGTACCTAGAGGCCTTGGGGAGGAACATGTATTTTTCTCCACAGGGGGAGACCCTAGCCTGTGTTTTCTATTAAAAACCCTTCCCCCTAGTGCCAGGAGAGATGTACATGCATTTTTTTTCTAGCTGAATGAGAGAAATTCTTTTCCTAAAATAGCTATAGAAAACTAGAGGTCGAAATGGTTATTTTCCCCAGCGTCCTCATGTGCCACCCATTCTCAGGGCCCTGGAAAGCAGGCCGAGATGGAAGCCCTGTGTGGAGGGGACCGTGGCCACAGGGCACGCCGGCACCGCTCACAGGAATGGGAAGGAGAACCATACGAGGCAACAGAAAAATAGTTGCCTCGTGGGCTCTCTGGTTAATACGATCTGTGAGAAATCTTAAACTTTGGGGGCTAACAGTAGACATTTCGTCATTACAATCGTGTTCTTAATAGAAAGCTCCAGGGGCAAAGTGAGCCAGCATCTGGGTGGGCAAGAGATTCTGTTCACCTTGAGCTGGCATTGGAGACGATGGAAGTAAGAAGGTGCTTGGCTCCAGAACTTGAAATCTACATCAGGGATGAAAGGATTTGGAAATGATTTTGAAATACTTCCCAGGCAGCAGTCTTCATTACCGGATGGGCTTTGCCTGTGATTATGCTGTGACTTCTAGACTGTTGGGAAGGCTAGTGTGACTGAATTCATTGAGTCATTTGGACGAGAGCCTGAGTCATTCCTCCTGCTGCTGTGCTGTGATAAAAGGAAGTACCAGACATCAGAGATAGAAGCTTAACCTGTTCCCAGAAAAGAGCTATTCTGGACTCGGGAATAATGAGTCGGCTTTTAAATCTCACCTGCCATTCACTTGAGGACCCAGATGAAAGTAGTTATGAAATTGCAGAGAGCTTTATGCTATTAGCTGATGCTGAAAATAGAACGAAATATTTTTTAAATGAACAAAATCATAGTCAAAATGCACTGTTGTCTTTTGTAGCCTTTTTGTGTTTAGTTTTTTTGTTGGGGTTCTTTTGGGAGGGGAGGGGTGAGGGTTGTACTGAGGGTTGCCTTTGTCAGTATTGGCATAATTTAATTTGTCTTTGCAGAAACCCGCTCCACCAAAACCTGAACCTAAAGCAAGAAAAACATCTGCTAAGGTAAGAGGTGCTCCCACTCCCACTTCGGCTTTTTAAACAGTGAATAAATTATAATTTCATATCCAAAAGTCATCCAAGGAAAGATCACATTGAATGCTTCAGGCTAAATGTACTGACTAAAAACCTGTTACCCCTGCTACAGGTTTTCTCAACGGGCATAAAGCACAGTTTAATGCTTTTACCAGGGATGTGTTTTCCATGTGGTCAGTACAGCGAAGAAAGTCGGCGAACGATGCTCTGAGGAGCCTCGTGTCCGTGGGGGTTTGGTGCTTCCTCAGGAGCGTGCTGTTCCCACGGTGCTCAGAAGGTGGGCCTGGCCGTGGGCAGTACTGCTGCCGAGAGCGGAGGACCTCGGGAAAGGGCTTCTGACTTCACATCACTGGTCTTCGTCGGCCAGTCTAACCCATAATAATCTCATACTAACTAATACTAACAAATAACTAACACCAGCAAACATTGATATGGCCCTTATACTAAGCCAGACCCTGTTCTGACTGCTTTTCTCATATAACCCTCACATCAGTCCTGCCGAGGTAGGTGCAAATAGCCCGTGTTGCCAATAAGGAAACTAAAGCACAGAAACTGACCCAAAGTGGCTTTTCTCTACTCTACTCTGCCCTCCAGAGCCTTGTCCCTTGTGAATTGTTTTAAACTGTGTGCTGTGGCGTGAGTAGGTGATGCTGAAGCAGCACTCACCTCTGTGGCTTGGTCTTAAAACAAGGACCTGGGTCTTCATTTTCAAGTTCTCTCTCAGCTTTGTAGTCACTCAAGCCCATGTCCCCACGTGAGGTGTTTCATGTGCTGGGTTCTTCCCTGGCTTTGCCTCATCCTTCACCAGCTGCTGCTGTTCTCTCCATGCCAGAACCACCTCCCACTTCATCAGGAGAGGAGGGCCACCAAACAAATGCACGAGGGGAATCATCATGTTTTCGCAGAAGGGAAGGTCCAGTAGGCTCGAAGCAGCCTGTTACATGTTCAGAGACTCCGCAGAACTCAGTTGGTGCCCAGAAAAACTGGGTTCCCATTTTCCCCCAAAAGCTACCGAGTTGGCCATGGTTGTGCTTTACCTTGCATTTGGACAGAGACTGACTGACGTTAGCTGACAGCACACCGTGTCTAACATACTCTGTGCTTCGATTCTCTGTTAGAAAGAACCTGGAACAAAGATTAACAAAGGTGCTAAAGGGAAGAAGGAGGAGAAGCAGGAAGCTGGAAAGGAAGGTACTGCACCATCTGAAAATGGTGAAACTAAAGCTGAAGAGGTACTTTGCATAAATACCTCCCACTGATTGAATCAGTGTCTTGAGAAATTGCTGGATCCTTCAGCTGCTGGTAGCATGTTCTTAATGTCTCTTTTCATTGCCTGTAATGTTATTGCAGATCCACATCTATCGCTCAACTGTTAGTGTCTCAACCTCCAGAGGTACCCCACCCAGCACATTGTCAGGAAAGGGGCAGATTGAAACAGTGAGAGTTAAGGGTACAGTAGAAAATTCTGCATGCGTGCAGTGACTAGAATTAGATAGTGGTGTGGTGCTGTTTCTTTGGAGCAGTGGGAGCTTGTAGGGATAGCTTCTGTGGTCGTTTGAAAAGCAGAAAGCAATAAATGCAGCGAAGTGTTTGCGTAATATATTCCTGCCTTGTCTGTCTCACACCCAGAGCTGAAATAGGTTTGGGGGTAGAGCTGCTAAAAAACAGATGTTCTAAAGTGTGTGTGTTGGCGGGGTGGACTTTTATTTGGCTTATAGTAGTTTTAATAGTAACTATGTTTTTTTTCCCTTTTCCCCCCCACAGGCACAGAAAACTGAATCTGTAGATAACGAGGGAGAATGAATTGTCATGAAAAATTGGGGTTGATTTTATGTACCTCTTGGGACAACTTTTAAAAGCTATTTTTACCAAGTTTTTGTAAATGCTAATTTTTTAGAACTCAACTAGTTGGCATACAAAAATATATAAGGATGGACATTTTACCTTCTTATAATACATCTTTTTGGAGATTTCCATCATCCTCAAGTCAAATAAATTTAATATTGGAAGCTGTGTGTAAAATTGATTCAGCATTCCATGCATTCGCTTTAAAAACTTAGTCCTGTGCATACTGTGGTGTTTTTACTGTGCATATTTGAATTTTTCATGCAGTTTTTCTAGAGCAATAATCAGTGGTGCTTTTGTACCTAGGTCTATGTGATTTTAATGAAACATAGGTAGTTGTGGCCACCTGCTGACTATTTGTGGTTTAAAATAAAAAGGTGCTCTTGCCTGCAAAATATCTGCTTCTTAGTGTTTTCACTAAATTTAGGCAGTGTTTCATTTTTGCAGAAGATGTAAAGAATTTCTACAGTCTGTGCCCTGAGGGTATCTTTAATAAGTCAAGTAGGATTGTTTCTTAATTTTCTGGCATTTAAAAATGCCACTATTTTAATAAAGTCATCTGTGAGTGCCAGTGTGGAATCACATCTAAAACACTTCATACCAGAAGTGGCCTGCAATGATTACCATATATAAAACAATAAGACACCACTTTTTTTGAAGTCCTTATAAACAGATAGTGTTCTGCTAAACCACAACTTGTGAAAAACCATAAACTCAGGCTCATCCTTGAAAAGTCCCCACTTTCAAAATAATACCGAGTCACATTCTTTGAGAACTTCGCAGCTTTGAAAACACTTTACCCAGCGTGACCACATTTCAGCCTTGGAGCAGCCTGAGAAAGGAGTTGGCATAGGTATTATTAGAGCTTCTTTCTAGGCTAAGAAATAGGGACATGGAGAGTATGTGACTTACTTCAGGCCCATGGGAAGAAGAAAAAACAGAACTTGAACCTGGTCTTTTGAATTGTATATGTAGTGTCTATTTTAGTCTGTTCAAGCTGCTATAACAAAATATCACAGACTGGGTAGCTTATACACAACAGAAATTTCTCTCTCACAGTTGTGGAGGCTGTAAGTCGAGATCAGGTTGCCATTCAGTAGGGTGAGGGTCCTCTTCCAGATCACAGACTTCTCATTGTATCCTCAGGTGGCAGAAGGGGCCAGGGAGCCTCTGGGATCTCTTTCATAAGGCCACTAATCCCACTCACGAGAGTTCCACCCTCGTGACTTAGGCATCTCCCAAAGCCCCACTTCTACTACCATCATCTTTGAGTGGTAAGATTTCAGCATGAACTTTGGAGGGACACAAACATTCAGACCATAGCGATGGCCTTTTGTATCTGGAAGTCCATGGCTGGGTTGGGAACAGAGGAGCTATTTTATTACTATAAATTTTTTTGTTCGCTTACATTTCCTGAGAAGTTTAGTAACTGCATGAGCACTCAGGGAAGCTGAATTCTGGGCATTCCTCTTAGATGAAGACCTTCCGAATTTTTAGGATGTGAATCGTGCCTGTGCTGCTCAGGGACTCTTACCAAAAGGCTGTTGTTCCTCAGAGCCTCAGATGCTTTTCTGTTGTGGTTATCAACAAACACAGGCCCCTCCATCATGCTTGTATTTTGTGTCATTGTCCCTAATCTAGCATTAATCTACTGCAGATAACAACCTTAGTACACAGAATGATCTCATTCAGTTTCCTTTGCTTCTGATTAGGCAATGTACCTTAATTCATGAGGGTTATATGTACTGAAAACCACTTTTACCCCCAAGAAAAATAGCTGGTATCCTGTGAGCACTTCATAAAAATATCTTCAATAATTTTTGGTACATTGCTGGCTAGCTTCCAATTCAGAAGTGGGATATAAACTCCATAGACTTACTTTTTTAAAAATTATAAAGGTGCTACAGGTAGCTTTTTTTTAAATATCAGACATTACAATAATAAATAAAGGGAAAAGTCAAAGTTTTCCTTTCCCCACTCGTGAGTTCCAGAGGTAATCCCTGCACACCATTTTCTCTATGACTATGCATACGTGTGTATGCAGGTATGCGCATACATAAACATGTACACATGATTTTTAAAGGAAGGAAATATACATCCTATCTAGAATTATTCAACCAATAAATTGTAATTGGAGACAGATTTCAAATATTGCAATGCTGCCATTGAGACTGCCAATAAACATTCTTGTGCACAAAGCTTTGCCTACTTATATATTTCTATTCAAATAAGTTCCTAGAAGTGGAATGTCTGAAGCAGAATGTCAACGGGAAGGTACATTTGACTATTGCCAAAGGCATTGTGCCCATCTACTCTGTCAACAGCGTGCAAATGACATCTCTTCTTACCTTATTTTAGTCTCATAAATGAAAAATAATGCCTTACTATTTTAATTTTAAATTTATTTTACCACAAGTAAAGTGAGTTTTTCATATGTTTAATGGTCATTTGAATTTCTTCTGTGAATTGTGATTTTTCCCCCCTATTTTTTTTACTGGGAAGTCACTGTTTTAAATCATTATTATTTACAGTGTCCATTAATGCCATTACTTTTATTTCAAACATGGGTTCTGCAGGCCATGGATATGTGTCTATTAAAATTTATGGGTATTATTACCACATTGACAAAACAAGGGACTACTATAAAGCAGACAGCTACCAAAATAACCCAGTACTTGAATGGATGTACTTACTGCAAACACATAAAAGGTGGGAGGTACCCATTACTGCCACACTGCTACCCCTTCAGTGGATTTATGCAGGCTAGAAAAAGGATCCCCTTCTCCAAACGCGTGTGCTGGAAAGTTGTAATAGCCCTTTGCATCTATAATGACTTTGAGTTACATGGCACCCCTGTTGTTAAGCAGTGAACTGCTTGTACAATCATAGGTGATGTCCTCAAATCCTTCCTGGAGACTGCCCCACAAATTGTGGTGGAGTGAGAGGGGCTTTGAGAGGCAAATGCCCTGAAATTCCTATTTTTAAATTCTGTGAAAAGATAATCTGAACCAAAAGTCAAGACCTTGTTCCAACTTTAGTGAACTGTCCCATAAAATTTTGAATGTACATTTACACAGTTAAGGAGTTTGAAACAGGTCATGGAAAAAAGATTTTCCTTGTCCTCAATTTTTAGAGGACTTCACTCTTTTTTTAAAAAAAAAATATTTTTATTGATTTCAGGGAGGAAGAGGGAGGGAGAGAGAGATAGAAACATCAATAATGAGAGAACATGATTGATCAGCTGCCCCCAGCACACCCCACAGTGGGGATTGAGACTGCAACCTGGGCATGTGCCCTGACCAGGAATCGTACCGTGACCTCCTGGTTCATAAGTCAGTGCTCAACCACTGAGCCACGCTGGCTAGGCAAGGACTTCACTCTTGATTAGAGGTACAGTGCTGTTCCTTAAGTTGCCAATCCTAGCAGGCATGGGAGGTTGTCTCAACTTCTCAAATGTATAAGAGCCATTACTGAAGCCTAACCTCTTCCACAGTAAATCCTTCTTGTACCTCTAATGGAGTCCATTTTAGAAAGATGTTAGCCACAAACCCACAAGAAACTAAATAACTTATTGAATGGCTTTTTAAGTATTATTCACTTGGTTGTTACAGAGTACCAACAAATGACAATTTGGACTTGGTATAAAGAAAGTTCAGTTGTACTTCCGGGAAATAATTGGTTCTGAGTATTTCCTGTGGCTCTTACACAGCTGTCTTTTTGACTAGAAGAGTCCAGTCTGTCACAAAATGACCTGAGGAATTTGAATGGCTTGGCAGGTAAAAGAGAATTTGAGGGGAGTAGAGGATGGGAGGAAGGGGGTCTCAGAGTTGGGAATCACAGAACTGGGGTAGACCTTTGTGAGCATCTGATGTCCTTTCCTTCTTAGAGGTGAGTCGCCTTTGAATTCCAAAAGAATTGGTGTATTTTTCCCTCCTGGGAAATTTTCAAGGTTTTCTAATAGTAGGCTTTAAATCAGGAGAAGATGATTTAAAAATATGCATTCACTCTTTTTGATGGAATTCAATTTGAGAAATGGTTTAAAAACTGGTTTATTCAGCACATACTAAGTCCCACAAGCTGCATTTAACTAGCGACTGTTAAGCAGCTACTGTGTTCTGAGCACTTTGCTGGAGAAGTAATGGCAACCCCAAGAAGAGATGTCATTTTTGGCTTTGTTCTTATGAGATGAGACAGGCCTTGGCCATATGCACTTCCAGATTTTTTAAATAGAAAGTTTAATACTGATTCATCAAAACTGAGGCAGTAAAATCCTTGAGTGTCTACATTGTTCCCCATGGTGGAGAGAAGCAAATGAGAATTTCACTGATCTTCTCTGACACAATGAGTTGCTTTTCCTCTTGCATTCACACAGCACTTTTCTTGACCTAAATTTTGTACTTATTTCATTCTGTCCGAATCTGTAAAACAATGTTTCTTTTTTATTTCCTCAAGTAGAATTTGATCCTCTTCAGGCAGGGAGTTTTTCTTCCTTAAAATCTTTACTGTACTTACCTGGTGCCTGGTACTTAGTAGTTACTCAATGAATGTTTATGGAATGTTTAGATGAACTAATTGTAAGTCCACGTTGTTTTCCCAACACTCAAAGTATTACTGATCTCTGAGGGAGGCAAATCTAAAATATATAAAAAAAGGAACAGAAAACTGCAGGGTATAAAATTAAGTGTTAAATGTGTTAAGTTCAGACAAAAGACTCCAGGAGACCAGAGAAGAGAACCATCTTGAGCAGCAGGGGAGAGATTTAATGGTGGTGAAAGCATAGTACTCCCGTTTTTGAAGGACGTATGAGTGAGTCAGAAAGGAGCTGAAGGATCCTTCAGACAAGTAACAGCCTTTATAAAGGCCGGAGGAAGTATGTGAAGTGAAACATTCCTGGAGTAGGTTCATCTAGCAGAACCATGTTTTAGATACCTGAGCAAATCCATTCACTGTCTCCTGCTTCCATTTCTTTTGTAAAATGATTGGGTTGGATTTTGATAATGGCTGTTGAAACCATTGTTTTTAAAGCAGTAGGATACTGCTTGAGTAACTACTAAGTACCAATCATTCTTTCTTGGTGGGGCCTTCAGGGTGCGGATGACACACTTTCTTGGCCATGACCTCACCCTTTGAGGCCGTTCCTAAGGCTCATTGGCTGGACCAACAGAACACAATGTGAAGGCCAGTGAATCAGGGAATATCTAAAGGCCTGAGTGGCATGATGACTCTGCCCAACCATCAATGTGCACAGTTTGTGCAGAAAGACAGGGACACCATGGCTGGAGTAAAAAGCTGATGGTGGGAAGCAAGGGAATGGACTGGGAACATCCAACACTCAGGACCATGCCTAGCACAGTCAGCACTGGAGAATGTCATGTAAATGCCTGTGGGGGTGTGATGTTGTAGGCTAGGAATGAGAGATCCACGTGCTCAGGAAGCCTTGAGTGCTGGTCACCAGTATTTGTACTTAACTCAGCAAGAAACATGGAGCCTCCCTAGGTTTTTTCCCCAGGGAAGAGGCAGGATGGGCATGATGTCTAGGGAAGAGGAGCCTGGCAGCTAACTGGATCCCTCAATCAACCTATATAGTCCCTTTAATTAGAACATAGTCTGGCTATTGCATATTAGAGAACTATTGTTAGTTTTTCTAAGATGTAATTATGGTTATTTTTAGCAAATGTGTGCTGAAGTTTTTTTTAGGAGTGAAGGGTTTTGATAGCTCGAACTTACTTTCAAATAATTATATACATAACTTATATATGCAACATATGCGCACATATACCATCTGCATAGATAAAGAAAATATGGCAAAATGTTAATTGTTAGATCTTGTGGTAGGTATACAAGGGTTCCTTATACTTTTCTGTATGCTTGTATATTTTTATAAGAAAAGGTTAGAAAAGAAGTGGGGGAAATGTTTGTTCTTTAATCCTCTTATCAGAGCCAGAGGACAATTAATGATGATAGTCATACACATCAGGAGCGTACTTACCCTGTGCCAGGCTGTGTAGTAAAGAATTTGGCCTGACCCAGGCTTTGTCCCTAGCTCAGTGATGGCGAACCTATGACACGCGTGTCAGAGGTGACACGCGAACTCATTTTTTTGGTTGATTTTTCTTTGTTAAATGGCATTTAAATACATAAAACAAATATCAAAAATATGAATCTTTGTTTTACTATGGTTGCAAATATCAAAAAATTTCTATATGTGACACGGCACCAGAGTTAAGTTAGGGTTTTTCAAAATGCTGACACACCGAGCTCAAAAGGTTCGCCATCACCGCCCTAGCTCCTGAAAAGTAATCTTTAAACCCTTGGAATTTCCCAAGTGATAAGAGTGTCTTTGTTATTCATGTTATTCAATTCTGGACAGAGGTGGAATGTGAGGGTTGCGGGGGATGTACTGGAGACTTTGTTCAAACCCCGGGGCAATCACTCAATTAATCACGCCTATGTAATGAAGGCCCAGTAAAAAAAACTCTGGACTCCAAAACTCTGATGCACATCCCAGATTGGCAGTACTCCATGTGTATTGTCACACATCCCTACCAGAAGGATGACTCGTCCTGAGGACAATGGAAGCTTTCCTTTGGAACCCTCCTAGACTCTGCCCCATGTCTCTCTTCCTTTAGCATGTTCTAATATGTATCCTTTCCCTGCACTTACCCACACGTGTAATAGCTTTCAGTGAGGTCTGTGACTCCTTCCAAATTATGGCATTATCAAACCTGGGGTTGGTTTTGAGAACTCCCTGAACTTGCGATTGATGTCAGAAATGATGACAGTCTTGGGGCCTGTGCCCTTAGACTGCAGTTGGCTAACACCAAGCATGGCATTCTTTTGCATGCATATTTAATACTCATGAGTTGGATGGGACCTACCATTTTGCCTGTTTTACAGATAAGGAAACTCCAGAACAGATAGATAGCGAACTTGCCCAAGGTGATACAGTGAGTAGAATTTAAACGCTGGCAGACTGCCCCAGAGCTTGTGCATCTCGCTGATAAGAAAGCAAGCTTGTGTCAGGGATATACAATGAAAAGAATCCCAGGGTAAGTGGGTTCAGGGAGCAATGTAGTCTGAGTCTTGTCTCCTTCATTCTCTAACTGCTGTTCTGCACAATAATAATGAACCTTCTGAATCAAAACCCTGAGGCAAAGAAGACACAGTGCCCTGAAAGATTCAGTGATGTTGGATACTCCACAATTTGTTTTCTTTTTTTAATTTTTAAAAATCTTTATTGTTGAAAGTTTTACATAGGTCCTCCTTTTCACACTTCATTTTCTAAGGCCATTAAGTGGACTAATTAATTTTATAAAGAAGTCCAAGAGTTCTGACAGAAAGGGCTTTCTCATCAACATTTCCCTTATCCAAGTAACAAGACCGCCACATCCCCTGTTAATAGGAGGCTACTGTACAATTCCAGTGGCATGGAAAAAATGCTTTCAGAGAGAGAGAGCAGCCCAACACCTCTCGCCACTAATTGATAATTGACAATAATCCAAATCTAAATAACATGTGCTTTAGAATTCTAAAATAAAACTGGTGAAAATCTCAATACCCTAAAGAAATTAAGGGGAGATCTGTGTAACAAGGGCTGCTCCTCTATACTCTCCTTTTGCAAAATTCAAAATGCTCCTATAGGAAAGTTCTAATTTTAACAAGCCACTAATTTCAAGATTTTGCAAGCACTTTGGTCATTTTCTAAACCAATTAGCTGAATATACATTAAATTTTAATCAAAACATCACAAAAGCTTCCAGATAAATGGTACTGTATAAGTGCAAGCAAAACATGTGAATGGCGCTCTGCGGTAGTCACCAAATTTGGGCACTTGCTCTTTGAGTGTGTGCATTGAGGTGTGAACAATGCCCTTACACAGGTAGTGAGGATGCTATTCTT
Source organism: Myotis davidii (assembly GCF_000327345.1). Lineage (NCBI taxonomy): Eukaryota > Metazoa > Chordata > Mammalia > Chiroptera > Vespertilionidae > Myotis > Myotis davidii. Next base: position 5,562,880 of record NW_006296625.1, on the reverse strand, counting down.
CTCTTGCCACTCCTAAAAAGACTGGAGGTAAGCAATGGTGGTGGGGGACGGAGGGTGGGGGGGTTGTGCCGGAGTGGGGGGGCAGTGTGAGGGATAGGCAATGCCAAGATCATATAAAAACAAGAGAAACCTAAAAGATTAAACCTCTGGTGTGTTTCGCTGCTTTATTCTGCTAAATTAAGCCTAATGGCCAAAAGGATCTCCAAGAGGTATTATTTGTGTCATTCTATGGACTTCCCTAAATGGCTTATGTTTCACCTAAAACAAAAAAGAAAAAAAAAAGGCAACTCCAAATATTGTGTCTTGAGATTATACTTTCTTCTGATCTCTACTTTAGTCATTTTCTGATTTTTTTCAACCATTAAAAATGTTTCTGAAACATAATTATGCACTCTCTTAGGACCTTATGTAGAAAATGCAAGAAAGAAGGAAAGGAAGGAAAGGGGAAAGGGAAGGGAAGGGAAGGGAAGGGAAGGGAAGGGAAGGGAAGGGAACCAAATAAAATAAAACAAAGGGGAAAAACCACCACTCAAGGAAAATAGGCAACAGTGTTTGCTCAGTTCCTCATCTGTGAAATAAGAATAAGAAAAGTGTCTCTCAAGGTTGTTATGAGAATTAAATGAATTAATATTTTAAAGTGCTTAGAACAGTGTCTGGCACATAGTAAGCTATAGCTTTGTTTTAACAAATTTTTTTAAACACAAGTAAAAAACAAAACAAAAAACATTGCGGGTCCAAGTGGAATGAAGCAAGTAAGCATTAGAAAACCTGCCTTTGTCCTCCTTACAAGTAATTAAGTACCATGAGGCAGTCTGGGGGCAGAGAGAATTGAGGTATGGTGGGAGAAAAGTGTTTTCAGCAAGTCTCAGCTAAGTGTGTTATCCCTTGGTTTATTTTCATTAGATGAGGGGTTTTTTTGGGTCCTGCATACTTTGAAGTTTGCCTCAAGGGAAAAGGTTGAATTGGGAGTCTTTGTGACTAGAATCTTTGGCCTGGAAGGTTGGCACCTTCAACTGTTTTTCATGCCAAGCCTTTGAGATTCTGTCCCCGTTCCAAAAGCAGACAGGAGCTTCCTTGCAAGTTTTTCTGAAAGAAATGAATGAGACTAAACTCCAGCAGATTTCTGCCTTTATGGACCTTTAGCCTAATTAGTTCGGTGAATTAGTGTGACGGCTGGAATGCAGAGTGCAGCAGGCCCCAGTTCTGGGGGTAGAGACACACGAGGCCCCACAGATCCTGAAGCAGGACCAGTCCTACAGCTGGTCAGGGGCACTCGAGAGGCCACAGTGAAAAGACTACAGAAGAGCTGCTGCCATCTTTTGGCTGGTTCCATGGGACTGTAGATTTTAACTTTGAGCCATGCAAAATTATATTTATAGCCAGAAGGCTTTGGAATACCGAACCTGGTGAGCTCAAGCTATCACATCATGTATGCTTGGGACTTGAAAAGATGAAGAAAATGTTAAGGTGGTCTGAATAGCTCTTTTCTGTCTGCAAAGAAAAGGGGGAAATAAAAACATTTTGCAGCGACAGGAGGGATCCGGGTCAAAGAAAAACTTCCAGGCCTTAAAGCAGTTGTACGGGACCCCATCAGATTCACCCACCTTGTATAACAAATATTTGTTACCATCCCTTTTACTTTCCTGAACTAAAGCTCATAGATAGTTTCAAAAATTCAACATACTGTTCTAACTGCAAAATGAAGAATAATTTTTTTAAAGTAATTTATAACAAACTATTTTAATGTGTGAATGTTTGGGGGTGACTTTACAAGAAGACATAATGGAGTGGATAGATGCACAAAATAAGTTTAGATTTAAGAAAAATAAGACAGTCGAATTATCAACATTCTTTATACTTTAAACTTTAAAATAGGGGATAAATATGTTTATAGGTTTGCATGGAAACACTGTGATCAACAGCCATAGTTGTAGGGAAGGCTCAAAGACTATAGACTACACTGTTGCTGGTGATGTGACTTTCTGAAATGGAGCACAACACTTGTTAAAGTTGCAAACTAAGCACAATATTTAAAACTACACAAAAATATTCAGAGTATTCAGTGTGTATATGTTAAAACAGAATTAGATTCTAGGCTTAGAAATGTATAAATAGGATTTCTGAAAAATCTGCATGATTTTTCACCAGTGGGACAGGTGAGAACCCTGAGAGAAGTAAGGCAATGCTACATTGTGTGGGACTGTTCACACACTGCAGGATGTCCAGCATCCCTGCTTTCTGCCCAGGAAAAACCAGTAATCACTTCCAGACCTTCCTCACCCACCTCCCCACTTCTGGTCATTTTGACAACTAATGACTCCACAGAAAACCAGAACAGCCTCTGAGGGCCTAGTGCAACCCCCTTTAAGTAATATCACTTTAGCCCGGCCGGCATGGCTCATTGGTTGAGTGTTGATCTATGAACCAGGAGGTCACAGTTGGATTCCCTGTCAGGGCACATGCCCAGGTTGTGGGCTCCATCCTCAGTTTGGGGAGTGCAGGAGGCAGCCGATCAATGATTCTCTGTCATCATTTATATGAAACGTGGGGTTCAGGGTACAGGCTTTTCTTCTCGTGGGTCCTTGTCTGGCAAAGTTGAAGAATAAATTTGTGGACTAAAAGATTTCTTTAGTAAAAATGTAGAAGTTTATTATAAGCATATACAAACTCTCCCTGGGGAGGCATCCCCAAAGAGAACCCCCTGGGAGGGCCCCCCAAAATGGGAAAAGCCTGCTCTCTCTCTAATGGGGAAAAAAATACAAAATCTGTCTCTTGTCCCTTTGTCTCGGGTTTATATAGGCTGTAGCTCTTTGTCTGAAGATGACCCTCTCTAATTGGACCCTTCCTTGATTTAGGACCCCTGTGCTTTCCTCACTGGTCACTCTGCTACATGGTATCAGTTTCAAAGTCCAAAGCTCACATGGTGCCCCTATCTTTCTCTCCCCTCATCTTGCAACATTTCCCTATCTTCTGTGAAAATATGTTTCCTTCTTCCTGGTATCCTGTGACTTTTCTTTATATCTCTGTGAAAGCATAAAAGTGTCTTGGAGCTATTCCTGCCTTCCACATATGCATTCCTCTCCCGTGGAACCTCTTTATTTCCTGACTGCCTGTCCTATCTCTACAATTCCTTTCATACGTTTCTCTCTCTCCCCCTCCCTTTTCTCTGAAACCAATATAAATATATTTTAAAATATATTTTAAAAACAAACAAACATGGGAAATAGGAACATAGATAAGTAATGTGCATAAGAACACATGGTAAAATAACAAAGACAGGATTCAAGTCTATAATATTTGTTCTGAAAATACTTTTTTCAATCTTGCTTCAATAACAAATGTATCTATGGGACTATTCACAATGAATTGTAAGTTGTTCTCTTCGTGCTGCCTGAAGTTGGATCATAAGCTGATTCATTAAAGCCCTGGCCAGGCTCTACTTTCTCTTTCTATCTCTAGAGCCTGCAGGTCATCAGGCACATGGAAGGTGCTAGTCATCCAGGACAGTGAAGAGGCATCTTTGTGCTGGGACCTGTGCTAAGTGCTAGGGGTGCACAGGCAACTAGACAGAACACATTCCCTGGTGTCCAAGCCTCCTGTTTGGTAACCACAAGAATGCATGAGTGCTACTCTCCGAAATGGGTAGAGGAGCAATGATTTCAGGAGGATAGCTACACAGAGACCAAAGTCCTCTCAGGACTTTAAAACTTAAAAGATTAGCCGGAATAGACTGAAACAGATACACATGAAAGACAAACTAAATTCATAAGGTAGTGGAGATCTTGAGGGGGGAATGGAGTTAACAAAAGAGGAGGCCAGTAGAGGTGTGTTCTGGCAAGAACAAAGATGGAAAATGATTTTCAGTAAATGGAAGTGACTTATGAGTAAGGCCAACAGCAGTTTATATTAATGGTGATGGGGAAATTGTGAATGTGTGGATTGATATTTTATCTGGAAGAATATTGAATAGCTTAACATCAGAGAAACTATCTCTGGTTTTCTAGGTGGTCGAGGAGAAAAAGAGGAACAATGTAAAGAGATAAGCCTTCAGCAGCAATATGGTAAGAGAAAGAGTAGGATTTAGCAATAAATTAGTAATGGATATGAAGTTGAAGGGAGTTTGTGGGGAATACGGGACTTGGTTGGGACTTGTAAGGAGGATTCTCTGAAAGGCTGCGGCCTCTGAGGGGACCTTGCCAAAGGCGGCAGCCCCTACTTTTGACTTTTCCAAACAAGTCCGATCCCCCGGGGTGTTTTGCTAGAATCTCTATATGTTTAGTCTTTAAAGACCTGACCTTGTAGAAGCATGTGCTTTCTCAAGGATACTTACCCTGCTGATTGTATCTAGAGCTTAATTTTAGTTCAAGCTGTTATGACAATAAAAGCCTAAGGAGGAGGCGAACAGGGCTACTTGGCGGCGATAGCCAAGCAGTGCCTTAGCCTCTCTTTCACAGAAACGTGTGTTAGAGGAATCATTCATCCATCGTCCAGGGCCTGCCAGTCAGGAGTTTATGAAGTTATCAAATAAAGTGCTATTGAAAAATTATGAAGAAAAAGAAAGAGTAGGCAGTTTTGTTTTGATTTGATTTGTTTTGTTTTGTTTTGGGAGTAGGGGGAACAATTACATTGTCCAGTTGAGGAAGAAGTAATGGCAATGAACTCCTATTAGAAATTATATCCATAAATACCATCAAAACATATTTGAATGGCCAGTCTTGCATTTCTTTTCTCTTTTAAACTAAGAAGGAAAAAACCATCATCAACTCTGGTAAATAGCCACAGTTATAAATAAATACATAAATATAATATACTAGAGGCCTGTTGCACGAAAAGATTCGTACAATAGGCCTGGGTCCCGGGTGCCAGAGGAAAACCGGTGCTGCTGCGGCCAGAGCCACCTTCAGTCTTCGCTCTGCCACTTTGAGCCTACATATGCAAATTAACCGCCATCTTTGTTGGCAGTTAATTTGCATATTTCACTGATTAGTCAATGGGAGGCGTAGTGCAGGTATGGTCAATTTCAATCTTTGTCTATTATTAGATAGGATAATAGTAATCACCTTTATCCTATATAATAAAAGCCTAATACTCTAAGTGCCCAGTAGTCCGTTCAACCAAAGTGTAATATGCTAATGATATGCTAAGGCCTCTCAATAGCTCGCTATGATGTGCACTGACCACCAGGGGGCAGACAGTCAATCAGTAGGTTAGCTTGGACTGAGCAAGACAGTCCAGACACACCCTGGAGCCCTCCTGCGGTCCCTCTCTGGCTGGCCTACCTCTGATGTCTCTCCCTGGCTCTGATCATACAAGGGTGGGGTCCTTTGGCCTGGCCTTCACTCTCTTGCAATCCAGGACCCCTAGGGGGATGTTGGAGAGCCGGTTTCGGCCTGATCCCTCAGGTCAGGCCAAGGGACCCCACTGGTGCATGTATTCGTGCACCAGGACTCTAGTAAATAAATAACTGTGAAGTGGTGGCCTATTCTTGAAACCAAGAACTAGGTTCTTGGTTTTATCACTTGCCACACAGATACCTTCCAAAAGTTATATGTACCTCCTCCCAGCATCTCTCTTTCTCATAAGGAGACTAGATTTGATATCTATTATTGGATTAAAAATTTCAAGAGAAGTAAAACTGTCTTCATTCATAGACAACAAGATCCTGTATATAGAAAAGCTTAAGAACCACATGCAAAAACTATTAGAACTAAAAATAAAAAAATCAGCAAGATCTTAGGATATAGGACCAATATAAAAATTATATTGTATTTCTATATACGAGCAATGAACAGTCCTAAATGTTCTAAAACTGGATTTTAGCGATGGTTGCAAAACTTGGTAAACTTATTAAAAAATCATTGAATTGTACACTTAAAATGAGACTGTTTCATGATATGTAAGTTACATCTCAATGAAGTTTTTTTTTAATTGGGGAATGTCAAAAGGCAAAGAGGACATTTTTTTTTTCAACAAAAGGACGATTTTGTTTATTATTTATTCCTAACTCCTATGTTGTAATCTCCAGCATCAAATACTCTAACCCTGAGCGGGAGAGCCCTAGTTGGGGAATTCCTAGGCTCTTTCTGGAGTAAAAGTTGAGATGTATGGCTACCAGTGTCTTAAATCTCAGCAATTACAGCAGAGGGCAGAACTTTGACAATCAGCTTGTACTGCTGTTTATCTGAAAGAGCACTGAAGAGCCTGGTCGCAAAGAAACAGATTAAGGTAAAGTGAAAAGTCAAGTCAGGTAGTCAAGGGCAATTCTGGGGGAGTCAGGATTCCTATTCCCCAGGATTAGGTGGGTCACACCCTAATGGGATAAGAGTCACTTTGGAAGGAAACTCTACCTCTTTGACTTCCAAGAACCAGTCACCTCCTTGGGCCAGAAGGAAGTCCTGGCTTTAATAACCCTAAATAAATAGAACATATAGAACTCTCAACACGGAACTTTCAACAACTCTCAACGTCTTTCAAAACAAAGATAAAAATACAATCATTGCAGGAATTTCAATGGCTCATTTACATCGATGGCCCTCTGCCTTTGGCTTTTCAAAGCCCTACCCACATATAATTCAAATCACATTTGTAAACATAAAACATTCTCAGTATCAACTATAAGAATATTTCATACTTGCATGAATAATTTGTATTTCCTGTCTCGAAATATAAAAACCATCAGTGGAGTGAATTAAAATTCTGGGCTCAGAAGCAAAGTTTTCAGATAGATTTCCCCATGCTTTTGTGATTGAAATAAACAGGTGCTCAACAGGAAAAACAAGTTTCCTTTTTTTTTTTTTTAAATGCAACAATGGAACTCATGAACTGATTCTAGAGCATTTTGCCTATAACGGTTTGTATTTCCATTTTGATTTGTTATTTTTTTAATTATTATTTTTGAGAAATATTGATAGACTTGTGAAGAATACAGCACTCCTTTGTTATCCATCATATTTTGGGACTACTGGGCTAACCAAATACTCCAGTGCAAAGAGAGTTGACTGTTTGTAAAGAATAATAGTAATGGGTATACTAATAGCTACATAACATGTACTATTACACAAACTTGACACAAACCTGTCCTAATTTTCTGCAAAGAAGTTTTAGTGAGGAAACTACAGCAACTTGTCTGTGATCACATGAGGCAGCTCGATAGATTTGCAGTGCTAGGAACAATGCTAAGCATTTTACATACACTATAACCTTTATTCTTCATAATGCCTCTGAGAAGAAACTATAATTCTAATTTCATAGATGAAAAAACAGGGAGTTAGGAATAATTCTTATCCCAAATTTGTATTTAAAGTTGTACCAAAGAATCTCATCAGACACTACCTGGCTTCTCTCTTCTATGTGGCATCCAGCACATCTTGGATGATAGAGAATACATATCAAGTGGATGTCAATGTGAAAATGAATTATATAATTTCCAGGAAAACCTGGTTAAATAAACTGACTTTTGTCAAAAAAGAAAAAAAATTAATTGTCATCGTTGGTAACAAACATCTGCCATTCCCAAAAAGGAGCCACCCAATTTTCATTAGTGACGCTGAGTTGTGACAATTCCTCATAACTGGCAAGTTAATGGCTAGATTCAAAATACTGACTCAATAAGAGGAAGAGCAAAAGGAGGCAATTCTTGCTGCTTCGATGCAAAACATGCATTAAAAAGGTAATTTATAAGGAAGGTAGACTGAATAAATTTGAGGATGAAATAACAAATGTTAAATTAGGCTTTAAAATTAAATTAAGGAAGTTTCAGAGTGACCAAATACAATTTTTTGTTTCTTCTTTTGTGTTAGCATTTGTTTTAGAATAGCCTGTTATTCATCTTTACTGGCTTCTGAAATTAAATATATTGAGTTAAAAAAAAAAACAGCTTTAATAAAATACCCCTGTTCTTGATGCATGTGTGTCTCCATCCACAATGTTTTCTTCACAGGGTCCAAGAGCTAAAGAGCAATTTGGGGTTGTGGCCTTTCAGAGCCAGGCAAATTATCACTGTAATGGGGTCAGCAGAGGGCCAATTGCTTTTCCTGAATTAGCATGTGAAAGGAATGTGGGCAAATTAACTGTGTCCGACTAAACTCTACTTTACTTGCTATGAGGTGACATATTGCTAAAGCCAGATTGGTCTCCCAAAATGGAACTCTTCGGGGATCCTGTGCAGGTTCATCTCACTTTCTGGTCATTGGTCTGCATAATAATAAGACTCACAGGTATTTAGTACTCACTACATACCAGGCTCTAGTGCTTTATAGCTCTTACTTTGTTCTCAAAATAAACCTAGGAGATAATTGATTCATCAAGATGCATTACAGAACAAAAGGAACCAATCTAAGTATTTTAAGCAAGGTGGAATTTAATAGGGAATTGGGTGTTTACAACATTGTTAGCCGGGCTGGAGGAATAAGTTCTAGACCCAATGTCCAGAAGTAATTCCCAGAGAAATACAGAACTAGCCCACTAAGAGAGCAACTTTCATGAAGGGCACCGAAGCTTGTAAATTCACCAACATGTCCCAGAACAGGAAGCTGACTTCAAGAAGCTGCTTCTACTACCACAGCCTTTGACACCCAGGAAGCTGGAGAAAGGATACTGGAACCCTGCTGAGAATAAAATCTCACATCTCCAGGATCTTTGCATGCCAGTGTAAAACTGGCCAAGTGAGATGCCAGGATGGCCTCATGTTTGCCTTCCAAATTTCAAACAAATCCATCTAAATGACAAGCTCCAAATCACATCCACACCCCTGTCTGCAAAGGGATTTGAGAAATGCAGATTTTTAGTTTTTCAACCTTTACAAGAGAGGAAGAATCCAAGGAGGGAGGTGGAATGTAAGATAAGCAAAGCGATCCACAGTGTTTATCCCAGGTGCATACTATATTACAATCCTCATGATCCCGTTACAGATCAGGAAACAGAGGCACAGAGAATTAAGTAAATGGCCCAAGGTCACACCAAGGTGGTCTTCTCTAGAACCTGTGCTCTTCACCACAGGACTTTCCTCGCTCCCTACAGCCAGGTTGTGGTCCCTTGTCCACATAGGCTAAAAGAAAATCCCAGCAGCATTGTTCACCAAGGTGAAACATGTTTCAACGATAAAAAAATTCCAACAAGGTAAATCAGGAAAGAGCCAAAGCCATAGTATACTACTCTAGTCTTCATACCTTTATAATACTAACAAAAATCCACTTAACCAGCTACATCTAGCAAAACTCTTGAATTTTACTCTTTCAGAATCTCTGACTATTGATTCAGGTACTAGGAGATGCTACTGAGAAGGTGTTTCAGCCTAGAGAACCAGGAATATCCAGGGATCCAATCCCAGATAAATCCCCACTAATCACTAAATTTAAACCCAATTCTTAGAATTTACCACCAAAATGTGGGGAGGAGCCTCTTCCAGAGAGATGAAATCAGAGCTCCAGAAAACAATAAGAATGTCTTTCGTTCCCTAGCCCCGAGCTGGTGTGGCAGAGACAATGCCAAGAGTTCACCAAGTCCATTTTACTGTCCTCTTGGGCCCCTTGGCAGCTAGGTCGGAGCTGTGTGAGTCCTGGGCAATGGAAGCTGGGAAGCAGTGATACACAGTACTTGCAGGCCTGGCCATCCCTTTTTGATGGCCACGCTGCAAGTTCGCACTGGTGGTGTCACAAGATAGAAGGAGCCTGAGCTCCTCCTGAATGATCGCCAACCACAGTAGACTGTGATGTGAGCACGCAATACAATTTTCTTGTATTGAGACATAGAGGTCTGGATCTGTTTGTTGCAGCAGTTAGGCTGACTAATACAGCTGACCCGAACCTTCTGCTACATATCTTCTTAACAAAGGCAGGCCAGGTCGGATCTATAAGGGAGTATGAAAAGAAGGCATTACTCTCTGGGTAGCCTCAATGTCATGACATTTTACGTACCTCTCATCAACATCAGACTCTTTATACAGAAGTTCATTCAAGAGTTGCCATCCCCTTTGCTTTGCCTCTGCTTCTCAGACCAGGCAAAGCTGGACACAGTCCTGGAGAAGAGGAAAAAAGGAGCTAAACGGAGTCAGAGAGAAAGGGGACTCTACCTGAAATTGCTGGACCTTTAAACTCCTTGATAGTTCCATCCCTGGAAAACAGTAGCCCCTTCCATTCACTGAAATCAGTTCACTGGGGTCAGCCCTCTTCCTCCGGAGGTGGGAGCAAGCAGCATAGAAGGACAGCAGGGAGAGAGGGGGTTTGTGCAGACTCTTCTGGGGACCAGTGGTGACCACTGAGACAGCCTGCACTGGGGAGGGCTCCTTCGTGTGCACTGAAAACATGAAGAGGCTAAGTCAGATTTCATCCCCCTAAGAAGAAAACCAAAGATCTTTAAGAGTATCATTTACATACGATAGCAAGTACGTTCATTGTAGATCACTTTTAGCTGTTCATTAGACCAAATCCCCTGGGGATCTTTTATGTCAATGCTTTGGAAATTAGTCCTTGTTACTTTATGTAATTAAAAACAATAAAGCTAAGTGCCTGTTCTACTCTTTTGTAATTTTAAACAGGGGCTACCAACCTCAGGTCCTATCTCCAGGCCCCTCCATGGCCTCAGAGGTAATGATAGGAATCTATGCAATATTTTCATCATATCAGAAAACCTTAGAGAAACAGGACATTTAACTTAAAGCTGAATGAGCTAACCAAAATGTCAAGTTTCTGTTTTTTGACTGAGATCACATCAGTTTAGTATAATAATTATCTCAGAGGATAATTGATTGATAATTATCTCATGCTATTTGGACACTCAGAATAACAGTCATTTAATGTATTTGATTAATATAAATGGGTTAATGACTCAATAAGACTTTTGTAAAGAACAACTTTTAAGAAATAAGCTCCATGAAGGAGGCTATTCTTAGAAGTTTAGGAATCTAGCCAAAAACTGGAAACAACCCAAGTGTCTCTCAACTAGTAAGTGGATAAATAGAATATGGTATAACCATACAATGACATATTATTTAGCCATAAAAAGAATGAAGTACTTATACATATTACAACATGATGAGCCTCAAAAACCATGATACTTAGTGAAAGAAGCCAGTCATAAAAGAGCATATAATATATGATTTCATATATGTGAAATGTCCATTAGACACAAATCTGTAGATACAGAAGTTGATCAGTGGTTACCGAGTGCTGAGATGGAAAATGAAGAGTGATTGTTAACAGATATGAGATTTCATTTTGGAGTGATGAAAATTAGGTTATGGCGATTGCTGTACAACTCTGTATATATACTAAAAACCATTGAATTGTACATTTAAGCAGGTGAATTTTATGGTATGCAAATTGTGTTTGTGTAAGCTGTTAACGTTTTTCAGAATCATAAATTGAACTCCATAATTTTCCATTTGACTTGACCCCAAATTTGCCTGAAATCATGTAATCTTACAGCCTGGGAGTAAAGTTGGGTTCTGGAGAAACAAAAGCAAACAATACCTATGTCATCTCTCAGAGGAAAATGCGAGAACTTCAGCCCTCTCTCCCCACTTGCCTTGAGTCCTCCCATATTCCCAGCAGGAAGCTGTGAGATAGACTGTGGCCCAGAAGGAGCTCTGTCCTCATACAGGACCCAGGCCTCAGACACACATACATTCATTCATTCATTCACTCATTTATTTAAAATTTATATTTATTGTTGGAAGTATTACAGATGTCCCCTTTTCTTCCCACATTGAGTTCCTCTACCCTGCTCCCGCTCCCTCCCCAGGTTATGCATATTATATGTGGACTCTAATGAACAAACTGATGAACAAAATAGACCCAGAGACATTGAAGCACACAACAGAAGTGCCTTTTTAATTCCATGCAGAGAGTAAAGCCTGTGGCCCTTCAACCACACCAAGGCCAGTCGTCCTCCTTGGCAGTTTCCCTTTTTCCCTTTGCTGCCAATTTTACCTGGCACCACATCTGCACACATGGCATGCTTTCCTTTTCCCCTTTGAGGCATTTAACAAATTTTTACCAACGTCAACAAAAAGCACAAAAGCATTCTCCTAATTAAATTGTAAGTCAATTGTGAAAATTTCAGGGAATATATAAAAGTAAAAGGAAGAAAATACAACTACCATCTAATAATAACCTTTGTTAACATTTTGGCATAGTTCTTTCTAATATATAATATAAATATGTATATACATATTTTTTACCCAGTTGATATCATACCGTAAATTCATTTTTGTAGACTATAGAATCATGTAACTAGTCTCCTTATTGTCACAAGCTACTAAAATGCCTAGAATCAAAAACACACAGCTTACAACATTCATGTTCTGGAGAAAACTCACTCCTAGCTTAATTTTATGTTTTTCTGTTCAGATTTCTTCTGTCCTACTTTTCATGTTTTTATTTCTATATTTAATCTTGTTTTATTATATGAATTTCTATAAACTACTTTAAAGTCTTTCCAAAGTCATTTTTTTTCATCATAACCATTTTTAAGTGTACAGCTCAGTATTATTAAGTATATTCACACTAAAAGCCCAGTGCACAAAATTCAGGCCTAAACCAGCAGTCGGACATCCCTCTCGCAATTCAGATGCTGCATGCACCAGTGACCATACTTTTCATACAGGTGAAAGGCATCTTGCTGTTGTATGGGCAGCTACATTTTTTTGCCCTGATTATAAAAAGTAGTACATAACATGATTCTTCTGAAGCAGTAGTACCATTTTCCCCATCTTGTGGGTGGAAAAACTGAAGTAGAGAGAAATTAAGTAATTGGCTTTGTCACATAGTTATAAGTGTCAGAATCAGGGCTGACCACAAAATGTGCATGCCAGAGTCCATGTATGTCATCGCTGCATCATCCTGTTCTTTCAGAGTTAGGGTAGTCTTGCCAGGTTTTAATTTTTAAATTAAAGAGACTGCCCCCAATATAACGGGTAGGGTCCCTAGGCCTGGCCGGCGATCAGGGCCTATTTGTGGGGCAATCAGTGGGTGGGGTGATTGGGAGCCCCCCTGCTGGCACCCACCTTGGCTGTCAGCCTGGTGCAGCCCACTGGCTGGCACCCTCCCCCAATCGCCACCGCTGGTTGCCTCCCTCTTGGGGGGAGAGGGGGGCAGATGCTCAACAGTGGAGCTGTCTCCAGTCAGGGGCAGCTCCTGCGTTGAGCGTGTGGTCAGTGGGTGTCATAGCGGCCAGTTGTTCCACTGCTCGGTCGATTTGCATATACCATTTGTATACCATTTTTAAAGAAATGGTTATTCACATCTTTTGCCTATTTTTGTCTTTATGTTGTTGAGGTGTAGGAGTTCTTTATATATTCTGGATATTAACCCCTTATCAGATATTTGATTTGTAAATAATTTTTACAAAATGGGTTGCCTTTTCATTCCAGTGATGTGTCCTATGTGACAAAGAAGTTTCTAAGTTGGATGTAGTCCCATTTCTCTCTCTCTTTTTTTATTGCTGGTGCTTTTGGTGTCATAATCAAAAAATCAAAAGCAAATCCAATGTCTTGAAGTTTTTTCTCTGTTTTCTGCTAGTTTTATAGTTTGGGATCTTATGTTTAGAGGTTTAATTTATTTTGAGTTAATTTTGTATATGGCATAAGGGTTTAACTTCACTCATTTGCATGGGGATATTAAGTTTTCCCAGTACCATTTGTTAAAGAGACTGTTCTTTTCCCTTTGAATGGTCTTGGCATCCTTGTCAAAGATCATTTATTTGATCAGATACAGAAGGGTTTATGTCTGTCTTCATGCCATTACCACACTGATTTGATAGCTATAACTTTATACTATGTTTTGAAATCAGAATGTGTGATACCTCTACCTATGTTCTTTTTCAAGATTGTTTAGGTTATTTGGAGTCCATTGAGATTCCATAGAAATTTTAGGATGATTTTTTTTTCTATTTCTGAAAAAAAAAAAGCCATTGGGATTTTGATAGGGATAGCATTAATTCTGTAGATCACTTTGAGTAGTATTGACAACTTAATAATATTGTCTTCCAATCCCTGAACACAATATGTCTTTCCATTTATTTACCCCTTCCTTAATGTCTTTCATCAGAGTTTTGTAGTTTTTGGTGTGTGTCTTTCACCCCTTAGGTTTGGTCTATTCCTGAGTATTTTATTATTTTTGATGTTATTGTATTTGAAATTATTTTCTTAATTTCTTTTCAGACTATTTATTGTTAATGTATACAAACATAACTGATGTTTAAATGTTGATTTTTCTATCTTGAAACTTTCCTGAATTTGTTCACTAGTTCTAACAATTATTTTTGTTTAATCTTTAAGTTTTTAATGTATAATATAATTTCATCTTTAAATAAAGATAAGTTAATTTATTTGGATGCAATAAACAGTTTTTTAAATAGTAAATTATTTCCTGTTTTATTGAGGCATAATTGATATAAAATATTGTATTCATTACAGGTGTATAACATAATCATTTGATATATGTATACTAGTACTAGGTATACCGGTTAATAATGCCAGATTTTGTAATCAAAGAAAACATGATAATTTTAAGAGAAACATCAAAAGTGCTTTATTTAAAGTAATGTCCACCGCTAGCTACACATTTCCCCATCTTTCAGGTAATTTGTGGATATCGTCCCAATAGGACTTTTCTTGTTTTGAGGCAAACCATTCAGAGACCCAATTTTCCACTTCTTTGTATGTTCTGAAGTGCTGCTCAGATTAGAAGCTCATAATACACCACACCTTCCTGATCCCACCAAACACAGAGCATTGTCTTCTTTCTGAAGCGATTTGGCCTTGCAGTCGATGTTCATGGTTGACCTGGGTCAACCCGTGATTTTTTGCATGTGGGATTCTCAAATAAATCCACGTTTCATCGCCAGTCACAAATCAATGGAAAAAGACTTTCTTTTGTGCCGTTGAAGCAACATTTTACTGATGACTTTTTGGTTTTCCATTTGTCTTTCGTTCAGTTGATGTGTCACCCATTTTCCTTCCTTTAAATCTTTCCCATTGCTTGTAAATGATCAGAAATTGTTTGCTGAGTTGTTCTGCAAGTTGTTTTTGCATTTGACACGAATCTTCATCCAATAATGCTTGGAACTGTTGGTCCTCAAACTTTTTCGTTTGACCTGGATGTTCTTTGTCATTTACATAGATAATATCACTTTTAAAGTGTTTAAACCAGCGTTCACAAGTATCTTGAGATGGAGCATGTTCACCATAAGTTTCGCAAAGTATACGATAACTTTTTCTTCGAAATAAAGTAATGAATTAAAACTTCCCGCAAATGCTATTTTTTTGTCATGAAATTCGACATTTTTAAGCGTAAAAATATCTATGATGTTAACACCTTCAGCAAATTTGACATGAAGTTTTGAAGCTTGTTGTCAATACAACAAAATAGCATACATATCAAATGGCATATATATCAACATATGTGTAACTCCATCTATTGAAAAAAACCCACATTATTAACTGGTACACCTAGTATACTGTGAAATGTATTTACTAAAGTAAGTTTAGTTAACATACATAACTTCATATACTTAGAATTCTTTTTCTTTAGATGAAAACTTTAAAAATTTACTCTCCTAACAACTTTTAAATATACAATACAGTATTCTTAACTATAGTCACCATGTTGTACCTTATATCCCCAGAACCCTCCTACCTTATAACTGGAAGTTTGTATCTTTTGATCACCTTCAACCGTTTTCTCCAATACTCCTCCCTGCCCCCCACCACCTCTGGCAACTACCAATCTATTTTCCTTATCTATGAGTTTGGTTTTTTGAGATTTCATATATGAAGTCATATACCATATTATTTTTCATTGTTTGACTTATTTTACTTAGCATAATGCCCCTAAGGTTCATCCATGTTGTCTAAATGGCAGGATTTCCTTCCATATGACTGAACAATAGTTTATTGTGTATGTATGCATATATATACCGTATTTGCCGGCATATAAGACGATTTTTTGGCCCTGAAAAATATGCCTCCAAGTGGGGGGTCGTCTTATACGCCAGGTACACTTCAGATAGACTGCCCATAGTGCTTGCCCCGTGCCATAGTGGCCTCCCGATGCCCGCCCACTTCATTCCACATACCGTTCAGGCATCAGCAGCGCTGCTGGGTATATGCTCGGCTGTTATGCGATTTTGCTGTTATGCGATTTTACCACACTCGCAAAATCGCACACAGCCAACCATACACCCAGTATGGTATCGCGATTCGCGATTTTGCGCTATCATGGTGCCTGTTAGAATGTTGAAGAGCTCGCACTTGCGCACTAGTGAGGTCCCAGGGAGATGCTGATGCAAGGGTGGACCAGACTGCTATAGTGACAGGGCGGGCAAACAGGGAGCAGGGACCAATCAAATCAGGCTTTGTATACAGCCAACAGCCAACCACAATACTGCCCCATTGTACAGTACAGCATAGAAAATGTCGACCAGTCAAACCCCTATCATCCCTATCATGGCACCAAGATGTCGTTGATGAACTTTTAATATCAGATGAGGAAGAGGAGTTTGAAGGCTTTTAAGGTGAAACTGTCACGCCAGCAAACTTGCTGGGGACTTGCCTGGCACTTGCTCTCTCCCTCTATTTGTTATCTTACTTCTATCATTGACAGTCCCTCTAGGTTGGGGGCTGCTTGCCTGTGTTCCTGAGAAGCATCTACGGTACCAGTCTATAGAGTGTGTTTTCTTTAGTGCATTACCGGTATGTTTACCGGTAATAAACTTGCACTGTTTTATGTATATGTTTGATTCCATACAGCCTTGTGACAGTTTTCCTGCATGTCATAAGCATTTGAATATAAATTAAAATGTTAAAATCAAATCTGATATTGTTTTACCTTTTATTTGGTGTGTGGAAGGTGTGCGGAAGAGGGGGTAGTCTTATACGGCGAGTATATAACAAACTCTGTATTTTGAGTGGAAATGTTAGGGGGTCGTCTTATACGCCCAGTCGTCTTATATGCCGGCAAATACGGTATGTCATATTTAAATTTTTTTATTATTTTTAATCCTCACCTGAGTACATGTTTAGAGAGGAAGAGGAGGAGAGAAAGAGAAGAGAGAGAGAGAGAGAGAGAGAGAGAAGCATCTATGTGAGAGAAAACAAATACGGAGAGAGAGAGAGAGAGACAGAGAAAAAGAAAGAGAGAGAGAGAGAGAGAGAGAGAGAGGGAGAGAGAGAGAGAAAGAGAGAGAGAAAGAGAGAGAGAAAGAGAGAGAGATGAAAGAGAAAGAAACATGATTGGCTGCCTTGTCTAAGTGACCCAACCGGGAAATGAACTAACAACCTTTTGATGCACAGAACGACACTCAATCAACTGAGCCACTCTAGCCAGGCACATATTTTTAAATCCATTCCTACATTAATGGATACTTGGATTGTTTCCATGTGTTGGATATTGTAAATAATGCTGCAATGAATATGTAGATACAGATTTTTTTTTCAAGATAGTGATTTTTTTTCTTTTGGACAGATACCTTAAAGTGGAATTCTCAGATAATATGTTAGTTCTATTTTTAACTTATTGAGGAACTTTACAATGTTTTCCATAGTAGCTACCAGTACACCAATTTGCATTCCCACGGACAGTGGACAAGAGTTCCCTTTTCTCTACATTCTCACTAACATTGTCTTTTTAATAATAGCCCTTCTAACAGGTGTGAGATGCTATCTCCTTGTGGGTTTAATTCGCATTTCCCTGATAACTAATGATGCTGAGCACTTTCACACAAGCCTGTGATCCATTGCATGCTTTCTTTGGAAAAATATCTGTTCACTTTTTCTACTCAGAATAAATTTCATATACCAATTTTTACCATCAAAAGAATTTCCTACATCGTTAAAATACTTGTAAACATGATTTTAAATCATTGTATATTACTCCATCATTTAGATGTGCTGTAATTTACAAGATGATTCCTCATTCCTTTGTTGTTGAACATTTAGGTTGTTTTAAATTTGTATTATGATGAACAATATTCCAAAGCATATCTCTGTGTATTTTTTTCATCAGGTTTAAGAATATATATATATATTATATATATTATATTTTATATATATATATATAATAGATTCCTAGAACTGGCTCCACTAAGCTAAAGAGTATGGATACTAAGGCTTTTTTTTAATTTGGAAAAGCATAACTTTTTAAAAAATATTGATTGAACATAATTTGTGATATGTCATATCTATCTTCTGAATATTTACATTATATCTTACATGTTTAGATGGCTTGAAATATACCTTATATGTAGCTTTAAATATACAAATAGTAAATGAATTTTATTTTTTATAACATTGAGCTCTTTTGTTAACTTTAAAATTTATTTCCCAATTCTGCTCCTGCTCCTCCTTTTGGGGATGCTCAACAACCAATACCCAAAAGTGGATTTTGAGAGGCCAGGATGGGGTGGGGAGCCTATTTTGGGATACACTAAGTAGGAAGCAATCATGGGGACTGTTTTAGACAAAGCTTTTAAGGACAGAGGATGAGACTGAGAGTCATTTTCTGAGGAAATACAGGAAAGCCTGACGGTCCTGAAGTAGATTGGTCTTAGAGTGCAGACCTGTGGTTTAAATGAGGCTAGTTTCACAGCTGGGGGGTGATTGGCGAGGCGGGAGATTTGGGGTGGCCACAATGATTGGGAGGGTACTGGCATCCAGGGAGCAGGGTGAGAAATGCTAGAGACATTGCATGGCTTGAAACTATTTTCTAAAATAATTTTCCAGCCCCTAAAGTCAATATATCTCCCACCAGCACACACTGGGCTAGTTTTATGTTGATGCATGTAGACCCCAAGGGCTACCCTGTATTCTGTCCCTTTAACCATTAAGGGCCATTGAAATGTGGACATTTAGTGAGTGAATAACTTTGAAGTCCCTAAATGTGGACCATTGAGTGTTGAAGCACTTTAAAAATGTACACGCCAATACTAATGGGTTGAGAATAAAAAGAGAAAATTTATATCTATTAAAAACCTCTAATTATACCACCAACTTTGTATATTAGTTTCCTGTGGCTGCTATAACAAATTATCACAAACTGGGTGGCTTAAAACAGGACTTTATTCTCTCCCAGTTCTAGAGGCCAGGCATCTGAGATCAAGATGCCAGCATTCAAAAGGGCCACATTCCCTCCAAAGACTTGATCATTCCCTGCCTCTTCCTGTTTCTGATAGCTGCAGACACTCCTTGACTGTGGCTACTGGCCTCCAAACTCTGCGCTCAATGACTTTCTCCTCTTCTGTCAGTCTATAGTCTCTTTACCTCGCCATATATATATGTATATACACACACACACATACATACATATACACACACACACACACACACACACACACATATATATATATATACATTTTTTATTGAGAGGAAGGGAGAAACATCAATGATGAGAGAGAATCAATGATCAGCTGCCTCCTACACACCCACACCGGGGGTGGAGCCCATAACCCAGGCATGTGCCCTGACCCAACAGTGACCTCCTGGTTCATAGGTCGACGCTCAACCACTGAGCCATGCCAACTGGGCCCTCTGCCTCACTCTTATAAGGACACGTCTCATTGGATTTAGGGCTCACTTGGCCAAACCAGGATGATCTCCTCATCTCAAGATTCTTAATTTAATTATACAACCAAATGGGTTGTTGTTTTTTTTCCAAATAAGGGAACATTCACAGACTCTGGGGGTTGGGACATGCATATATTTGGCGTGGGGATGGGGGTGAGCACACACCATTCAGCCACTACACTTTACTTCCAGAATCTTGACCCATTTTTCACTAATCTAGCCCAATCTTGTGACAGGGGCACCAGTATCCCTTGTTTACAAGTGAAAAAATGGAAATTTAGAAAAAAATTGGCTGAAGCGTCCTGATGCATTCCAGGGCTAAGATTCACCGGGAGGCTCCCCGAGGCCTGGATTCAGCATTTGAAGCTCTGCTCTGTGCTGGGCAGTTACATGGCATTGTCCTCACCAATGCAGACGCCCGCTTTAGACAGCAGTGCTCACAGGTGACCTGGTACACGCTGCTGGTCTCAACCTAAAGGAAGTAAACATTCTCTTTGGTAAAAGAGCATTCAGTCTAATACAAGAAAACATGTAGTCAAGCCATTAAACGTGCCCGTTTCACAATCAATTATAAATAGGTACCAACCTAACCTAAATTTAGATAATCGTGCAATGTTCCAGAAGTGCCTTTTTCCATTTCCTTGAAAAAAAGTCTCTTTTTTTTTCTTTTTAGCTCAGTCTAATTTATTCTCTCAACATTTGTTGAGAACCTGCCATAATTTATGGCATAACCTCCCTTGAAATCTTTTCCCCCCTATTGTGGACATTTTTATTTTAGATACATTTGAACTCACAAGAAATAAAAAGGTATAAATATACTCGAGCATTCTCTACGTCCTGGATTAGTTTTTGAGCTGAATATACTGAGCATTTACTTTTGTTTTACTCTT
>NW_006296625.1:5533233-5542407 GCF_000327345.1 Myotis davidii | reverse complement strand
AATTTAAGATGAATTAAATAGCATCAAGATTTTACATAACTGTAACTGGCTACTTCTAAAAATGTATTTTTTAAAAAATAAAGCTTTTTTCACAATTCGGATTTAGGAGTGGTTTGAAACAGGGCCAGGGGTGTACTTGCAGTCAGACCCATCAAAGCAATTATGAAATACAGGGGATGTCATGCTGCTTTTCAAAGCTAGCTCATCCTTCTACCCAGGACGCCTTTTCAGCAGATATATATTACTATGTCTCAAGAGTGATACATCTCACATAGTTTAAAAAGTTGATAGTTTAGAATCATAGCACCTTTTAGGGAAGGGATAGATTTCTTAATAATCTTGTGTGTTTAAGGCAATAATATCTTTAAGAACCCTCCCCCCCCCCACACACACACACAAATAACATCTTATCACTGATTGGGGAAATTTAATGGAAATGCAGAAATTAAAACGACATTAATATGGTCACATTGCAGAGGATCTGAAGAAGATACTCATGTTTAGATGCTTTAAAATGTAAATAGTGCCAGCAGGGGACAAAGCCTCGCTTCACATAATGGGTTTTAGATAAACAAATAGGGGAAATTTGCACTAATTCTATAGGGGCATAATTAAAAATAATTAGGAAAAATACCCCACATATTTTATAAAATAACTCCAAGAAAACAGACAGAGATGGATTTTGCATTTTCAAAAAATGGTGAGCATGTAGCACAGGGTTGGGATCTGAAGTCCCCAGTGATGCAAGCTTCCTTCCTTGTGTATATACATGCCAATTTACTTGGAAAAAAATAAAGAGAAAAAAATACAAAAGACTGTCTCCAGGAGAGAGGAGTTACATGCTTAATGACTTGCTGGCAACCATCAATAAGTATGCTAGTTAAAGCAACCGAAGAATGTATTTTACATACTGCATATTCAGGAAAATACTAAAAGGGATAGATATAGATAAATAGATGATAGATAGATAGATAGATAGATAGATAGATAGATAGATAGATGATAGATAGATAATAGATAGATAGATAGATAGATAGATAGATAGATGATAACCTATGGTGAAATAAAAAAGAAGGCAGAATGACAATCACTCTGGTTTTTGCTACAGTAACAAATAATGGCCAAATCTCAACGCATCTACAAACATTTATTTCTTGCTCACATTACATGAAGGCTATAGGTCAACTGCACTCGTGCTAAGTGTGGCTGGGCTCTATGAATCTTATTCTGGGACCCAGGCCGAAGCAGCAGCCCATTATTTGGAACACGCAATACTCATCTTTAACAATTTCTGTGTCTTTATTGTCTATGTTCAAGTTGTGTGTTTCTTCTGTGGTCATGATTTTTGTGTTCTTGATGTTCAAATGCAGTCCTGCTTCGGCACTTTCTTCTTGAATTTCAACCGAAGTTGTTTTAAAACATTGCTGCTTTCTGCCAGTAAGATGGTGTCACTTACCTATCTTAATTTATTGATATTTCTTCCCCTAATTTTCACTCCTTCTTTCTCTGAGTTGAGCCCTGTTTTTTGTATGCAATGTAGCATACTTCTGGTCAGCTCACAGATTAAACAAATAGAGGGATAAAATGCACCCTTGTCTGACAACCTTGCCTATAGGAAACCATTCTGTCTCTCCATATTCGGTCCTGACAGTGGCTTCCTGTCCACAATACAGGGTACGCAGCAGGACAAATCACGTGCTGAGGGACACCCATTTCTTTCAGAGCAACCCGTAGCTTTCATGATCAATGCAGTCAAAGGCTTCACTGTCCTGTCATCTATAAAACATAGACCGTCCTTCTTCTGAAATTCTTTGGAGCACTCCCTATTCAGTGAAGGATCGTGATTTAAAAAATGACAAATTTAGCCTGGCCAGTGTGGCTCAGTGATTAAACGTGGACCCATAAACCAGGAGGTCATGGTTCAATTTCCAATCAGGGCACATGCCCAGTTTGCAGGCACGATCCTCAGTAGGGGGCATGCAGGAGGCAGCCGATAGATGATCTCCCTCGTCATTGATGTTTCTCTCTCTCTCTCTCTCTCTCTCTCTCTCTCTCCCTTCGTCTCTCTGTAAAATCAATAAAAACCTTATTGAAAATATTAAAAAATGACAAGTTTAAGCTGTCCTACTTACTTCGAGCACATCATGAGAAGGCAGGGTTTTGGGAAAAGAATAGTAATGCTGGAAAAAACAGAAGGCAGCAGGAAAAGAGGAAGACCAAATGTGAAATGGATTGACTCCATAAAAAAAGCCACAGGCATGAGTCTAAAGGAGCTGAGCAGGAGTGTGGCCTGAGCAGCATTGTGGCCTGTCTTTCAGAGAGTGGCCACTCATTCATAGAGTGGCCAAGACTAGGAGCCAACTCAATGGCCTGTAACACAGTACTCACAGTGGACAGCAGAAGCTGAAGGACAGAGCCAAATCACACATGGGCATTGTAATTTTCTGCTGGGACGCAGCATACTTCTCAATGGCTCACATTCCATTGGCCAAAGCAAGTCCAAAGTCAGCAGGGTAAGGAAATATGGCAAAGATTGAGAGGAATGAAAGTTTGTGGACAAATAAAATAGCCTATCACACCTAAGAATTAGAAAAGTCAAGGCCTGTTTAGCTCAATGGTTAGAGTGTCCTCCCTCAGACCAAAGGGTTCCCCACCAAGGGCACGTATCTCTAGGTTGCAGGTTCCATACTTGGCCCCAGTTAGGGTGGGAACTGGAAGCAAACAATCAATGTTTCTCATCCCACCAATCCCCTCTCTCTAGAAAAATAATAATCAGAAAACAAATGTATATATTTTAATGAAAATATTGTGATTATTAAACACTTAAGCAATTTAAACAGAAAAATCTAGATTGCTCTCCCAGTCAGTGGTGGACCCAAATTTTATTTGTTCTCAAACTTATGCAATTTTTGTGATTATTTTTAGGAAAATATGATCAAATACTACTATTACAAAATTAGGGCTCTTTGAAGCTTAAACTTAATTGCCTTCAGTTTACGTAATGTAAAAAAATCTAATGCCGATCATCAACAAAATTGTAGCAAAAACATATAGCCACCATTTCAAAAGATATATTGGTACAGTTCTTTAAAAATAAAATGCCATAATTTGTAATAGGCAAATGATTACTTATTCATTTGGACCTAAAAATACAGTAAGATAATCTTCTGTCCTCCTGAGACTGCCTCGGTCATACACTAAAAGGGAGGTGGGAATTCCCTGGAGGGCCTCCTATGAAAAAACCCATAGATTCACATTTTTATTTACTCAAAGAATCCAAATTGGCTGCCATTGTTTAATGTATTAGGTACCTCTTCATGGTGCTGTTGTGATGAGTATATTATTTTGGAAAAAAAATTTGCTCCCCTCATCCCAGAAAATAGGTGATGTATAGATGCCAGGTGTTTACTAAGAAGTACACATTGTTTTTAGTTTAAAAAGTAATTCATTTCTTATACATTTTCTACATGACTAGATGTTATTGAAGATAATGAGGGAAATGGTAGATCGGATCATCTTTAAGCCAGGTGAGCTCAAACTAAACAATAAGAGTGTTATATTGGGGTGTATGGCGGTAGACCCAGAGCCAGTCAACAAGTTAAGACACAAGAATAACTTGAAAGGTGGAGGCCAGAAAGTCTTTACATTCTACCCATCACTTGTTAGGTTAGGCAGGATAATGGCCCCCAAAGAAACCCATTTCCTAATCCCTTAAACCTGTGAACGTGTTACTTGACACAACAAAAGGGGCTTTGTAGATATGATTAAGGTTACAGATCTCGAGATGGGAAATTATCCTGAAATGTCCACATGGACCCCCTCAAATCACACGAATCCTTCAAAGCAGAGACTATTTTCTGTGGTCAGAGATGATGTCAGTGTGACTGGGGAGAGAGACTCGACCTGATATGCTGGCCTCCAAGAGTGAACACAGCCCTGCTGACACATCGATTTAATCTGGTGAGATCCTCATTGGACTTTTGACCTACAGAACTGCAAGATAATAAGTTTGTGTTGCTTTAAGCCACTAAGTTTGTGGCAATTTGTTGAGGCAGCAATAAAAAAACGAATACACTTGGTGAAGCAGGGAATGCGTCACCTGATGACTTATGCAGATGGGTTCTTAATTCCCCAGTGTGAGTGCTCCAGGAAGATTAAATTCCCTGAACCTCATCTTTTGACTCTCACCCAAGTTTCTGAGGCTCTCCCAGGTCCAAACACTGCCACGCTGTCACGGCCCACCAGGCAGTATTTCCAACCCAGAAATCTCTTCTAGTTTATTTTTTCCAGTTTCCTCAATTTGTGTTTGTGAAGTGATATTTCAGATCCTCTTAGTTTAATTATTCTGCATGAGGAAAAGTGGGAAAATAACAATTTGGCAACCCCGTGGGTCACATTCTCCAGTGTGATTAAGCTGTTTGCAGTGATCGGGGAAATGATTTTGGAAGTACGTTAATTTTCTACTGGTACAGTGTTTAACAATGTGGTTTGTTGGTGTTGCTGAAACTGAGAGCCTATAACATTTAGTTCCTCAGTGGTCCTTGAAATGCGGACATATTTGAACTATTAAACTGCATTCCGTTGAAATCCACCTAAACATTGTTGCAACGAAAGCATGCCTGTATTTTTGTTCTTGGCTGGACATACTGCTGTGCAAAACAAGTGTCTGTCTAGCTCCAAAGGGGATACTCAGGAAGAAGCCATAAGAGGAAGCTTTAATTAAAAACAAAGGCAAAAGTGAGTCATTGGGGAAAGTTAGAAAAAGATAGAGACTATATGCAAAGGCAAGGGATAGACTAATTCCAAAATGTTGTTTAAAGTAGTTTGAATGGAAATGGTCTTTGACTGGAGGTGAGAAACGGTCACACAAAAGCTATAATGAATGGTTTTCTTTGCACATAAAATAGACTGGAAAATGGATTCAGCAGCAATGAAGGCGTGATAAATAAGTGGATTAAATCTACTGAGGGAAAACAGAAGTCCTCCTGGAGAAAGACACTGTGAAACAATAAAGCCACTTGTCAAATAATGGACCAGAATGATGACCTTTGAATTAATTGACATTGTTAAATTATTGTATACTATTTTATTACACTTCAATATGTATTCTTTTTTAACATCAAAAGACTTAATAATGTCCAGAAGAGTGTTTAGCATCCTCGCTGAGTTTAATTTCTGGATTTCAGCTATGCATCATCACACTAACAGAATGTAATACTAATGGAGCATTACTTTGCAAGGAATATTGGCTATCTGTAATATACACTAGTTAAAAAGAAGCATTGCTTTGCTAATAAGATTTAAATACTGGAGGTTGGAAAAAGAGAAGGCTGTGTTCCTAAACTGGAGATATTTATTCATGCCAACTTCTTCCCACTATAATCCAAGCAGAAGCCACAAGAATGTATTTTGTACTTCCCCTTGAGAGACAGCTAAGTGCAACAAAGAGCACTGAACCTGGTGCCCGAACACCTGGGTTCCAGTCCTCATGCCTCTGCCTCTGGCACCAACAATGCTAGGAGGCCTCCCAGAGCCTGTTCTCTACCTGGAAAACAGAGATAATGTTACCTATTTTTGTCTGATTAACACATGAGGTAACATGATATACTACAATAGGAAGGTGCATTGTAAATTTTAAAGGGTACTATATATTAGAGACTTTACATTGGGCTTAAAAGATAGATAGATGATAGATGATAGATAGATAGATAGATGATAGATAGATAGATAGATAGATAGATAGATAGATAGATAGATATTGAAACACTAATTTAGTACAAATATATAGTTATAATGTTTGGTATAATTTTATCAAAATTTAATCTAATGATAGTTTGGAAAGTGGTTCTTATCATCTTAGGCTGTATGTGTTTATAGTGGATACTCATTGCACATGAATATTTGGAAAATAAATGTTGCCTTCTCCACAGTGCTGCCTAGAGCTAGCCTTTTGCCTTTGTTTTTGAGTTCCTTATATTGTTTGTTTACAGCCAGATTATGCTTTCATTAAGGTGCGGAACAAATGTTAAGTTCACTGGTTTATTGACCAGAAAGTACTAACCACTTATTATGTGGGTAGCATTATACAAGGTATTATTTTGTAAACTCAGCAAAATGAGTGGTTTAGTCTCCACCCCTCCCAACCCCCCTTCTAAACTGACTAGCTCTTTGTCTGAATTAATCAAATCAACCAGTAAGTTTTTGGCTTTCTGTAGACACAGCTTAAATGTCACTTTCTATCTCCAAGCTGCTATTTTGAGAATTAGTGATGTGTAGGTGAAAAACACTTTTACTATTTAGAAATAGAGTACTACACAGTAAGGCTTATTAGACAGTTATTTTCACTTTGTAGTTTTTATTTCATTTAACCTTTTATTTTAAAATATATTTTTATTGATTTCAGAGGGGAAGGGAGAGGGAGAGAGAGATGGAAACATCAATGATGAGAGAGAATCATTGATGAGCTGCCTCCTGCACGTCCCCTACTGGGGATCGAGCCCGCAACCCAGGCATATGCTCTTGACTGGAATTGAACCTGAGACCCTTCAGCCCACAGGCCAATGCTCTATCCACTGAGTCAAACCAGTCAGGGCTCATTTAACCTTTTATTATGGAAGATTATAAATATGTACATAAGCATATGGGATAATATGAGGAATCCCCCATACGCCTAACCCAGCTTCAACAATTAACTCGTGATCAATTTTGCTTCATCTGTACCCCACATAAACCTTTAGTTAGCAAACATCAGAAATTATATAGTTTAATACTAAAATACTTCAATGTGTGCCTCTAAAAGATAGGATATTTTTTACAAAATAACCACAATAAGACCTAGCCGGTTTGGCTCAGTTGATAGAGTGTCAGCCTGCAGACCAAAGGGTCGGGTTCAATTCTGGTCAAGGGCATGTACCGTGGTTGCAGGCCCCTCCCTGGTCCAGGCCCTGGTCAGGGTGCGTGCAGGAGGCAACCAATCGATGTGCTACTCTCACATCGATATTTCTCTCTGTCTTTCCCTCTCTCTTCCAGACTCTCTAAAAAAACAAAAAACAAAACAAAACAGGAAAAATATCCTCAGGTGAGGATTAAAAAAATAATAATAATAACCACAATAACACACCCAAAACAAAATTAACAGTGATTCCTTAATGTCATCAAATATTCAGTATGTGTTCAAATTTCCAACTGTTTTATATTATACTTTTTGCTGTTTGTTTCAATCAATGTTCAAAAAGGTCCACATATTGTGATTGGTTGAGTTGTCTCTTAAGTCTATTTTAATCTTCAACTCTCTCTTCTTTCCCCCTTGCAATTCATTTGTTGAAGAAACTGGGTCATTTGTTCTGTCATCTTTTCTATAGCCTAGATTTTACTGACTGCATTCTGTGATATAGTTTAAAGTGTTTTTCAATCTTATGTGTTTCCTGAATATTACTGTATGGATATAGAACTCTGCTGCCCAATATAATATGCATATGTAGCTTTTTAAAAAATAAATTTCGCATTTTAGAATAGTTTGATTTACTGAAAAATGTGAAGACAGAGAGTTTACACCCAGTTTCCCCTGTATTGAATATTAAGCATTTTCTTTCAAGCAGGTAATTTACATACACATATTATTTCTATATATTTTATTATTAAATCAAGAGTCTGAAATTTTGAATTTTTCTACATTGTGCCAATTCAATCTGTTCAAGTGGCTATTTGGTTAAGTGATACTAACTAAGTGTCTGTGTGACCTTTGACTATTTCTTTTTTAATTTTTAGAGAATTGACTAAATATTTTGACATCTTGTAATTACAAAATACCTAGAGAAAGTGAATAAAATGGCAAGTATCATAAGGAGAGATTAAGTTTAGTTCTGTGGAAATCATACAGTAAAAATTTAAGGCAAATGCTTTAAGGTAGACTTTCTGAATAGCTAGAAAAACCAGTAGTTAAAATTTTCATTGTAAAATTTATGAATTACTTGTTATGAAAATACACAATGGTATTTTAAAAATCTAATAGTAGAGGAATAACACATTTTCAAAGATTGTCATTTCTATACAAAATATACTAATTGGATTTTTCATCTATTTGTTAAGGCTATTTTCATAGAATTTATTTTTTAAAGATTTAGTTTCATGAAAGTTATCCATCGGGATTTCAAAGCCAGGCAAACCGAGCAAAACAACTTACCAACTATTTGACATTAGGCAAGTCAATCTTTCAGCATTGTTTTCTCCTCTGTATAATCTGTTTTAAGACAAATTGATTCCTATATGTGGAGTACTTAATACATATCTACATGTATGTGTAACATGTATGTATATCTACATATATTAACATATGTGCTATATACATATATTAATATATATATACACACACACACAAATTATCTAGAGTCCAGTCCATCTTAATGTTCAATTATAGTTGTCCCTTTCTTACTTTTAATACTTTATTTTCCTTCTAAATACTTTAATATTACTCTTCTTTGGTAATATTCAGAAGTTAAACATTTTGCTAATCTAACTTCATCATTCAATTCAAATTAGTAGAATTTTGTTCTAGTTTATATGTTTTCTTTATACCAATACTATAATAGGAATGTGTATATATATATACACATATATATGTATGTACACACACACACACATATATATGTATACACACACACACACATACACACATTTTTATTTTTTGTATTTTTTAGTGTGTAACCTTTGCTCATTCTTCCCAAGGCATTAGGATTATATTACAAGTAGAATGCAAAAATAAAAAGGGTTTCAATATTCAGCTTTTAATACCGTATTTGCCGGCGTATAAAACGACTGGGCATATAAGACGACCCCCTAACATTTCCACTCAAAATACAGAGTTTGTTATATACTCGCCGTATAAGACTACCCCCTCTTCCGCACACCTTCCACGCACCAAATAAAAGGTAAAACAATATCAGATTTGATTTTAACATTTTAATTTATATTCAAATGCTTATGACATGCAGGAAAACTGTCACAAGGCTGTATGTAATCAAACATATACATAAAACAGTGCAAGTTTATTACCGGTAAACATACCGGTAATTCACTAAAGAAAACACACTCTATAGACTGGTACCGTAGATGCTTCTCAGGAACACAGGCAAGCAGCCCACAACCTAGAGGGACTGTCAATGATAGAAGAAAGAT
>NW_006296625.1:5522776-5532942 GCF_000327345.1 Myotis davidii | reverse complement strand
AAAATCGCATAACAGCCGAGCATACACCCAGCAGCGCTGCTGATGCCTGAACGGTATGTGGAATGAAGTGGGCGGGCATTGGGAGGCCACTATGGCACGGGGCAAGCACTATGGGCAGTCTATCTGAAGTGTACCTGGCGTATAAGACGACCCCCCCACTTGGAGGCATATTTTTCAGGGCCAAAAAATCGTCTTATACGCCGGCAAATACGGTATTCTAAGCAGGAGTTAGAGTTTGCAGCAAGAAAATACTCCTGAAATCCAGGCTTTGTCAAAAGATTCCAAAAATTTCTCTGTTGACTTTGTCCATTGAAGTTATCAAATGCCAGAGATAGAGGCCCTGGCCAGGCTGCTCAGCTGCTGGAGTGTTGTACTGTTCACCAGAAGGTTGTGGGTTTGACCCCTGGTCAGGCCCTTACGGGAGGCAACCGCTCAATGTTTCTCACATTGTTGTTTCTCTCTCCCTTCCTTCTCTCTCTAAAATACATAAAAGCATATCCTCAGGTGAGGGTAAAAACAAACCAAACAAAAAAAAACAGCAAAGGATAGACAGAATTCAGGATAAGACCTGAGGGAAAACAGAATTCAGGATAAGAACTTGGGAAGATCATGGATAAAGATAAGGAGAAATTAGGTTATCTCTTTTGGCCTAGGACAGATTTATAGGAAAGAGAACAGAGACAGAGGTAGGAAGTAAGATTCAGTCCGACCATTCCTTTGCAGGCAGAAGCCCCTATGGAAGGGGTAGTGCCTTTAATATATTGGAGAACCCTGAAAGTGAGGGTTTTTGCTTTGCTCTCTTTGTGGAGCCATGGGAGGAGACATGGGTGAGTAGCCCAGCAATGGCACTTGGTAGAAAGAAATTGTCTAGACCAAGAGTCTGGCCTCCTGGCTCTCCTGGCCTATGTGCTGTGAGCCGGGGATCCAGAGTGCCTGTGTGTCTTGGTGGGAAAAGCAAAGATCCAGAAAGGCTCGGTGGATTGACAAGATCCAGGCGTGAGGCAAACAGGCCAATGGTCCAGTAGTGGATGTCCACACAATGCCTCACAGCGCAAATGGGACCGTGAGCAACCAGCAATCACAATTTCAGGAACCAGACCAGGCACTCAATTGCAGAGACCAATGAGGGTCCACTAAAGTCACCATCTGAATGCAAATCCCCTTCTCACCACCGCTCTCTCCACCCCTTCTCCTCTTAGATAATGTCATGACAGTGTCTTGGAGCTAAGTGGAAGGAGAGAAAAATTTTATATAATTAGCATTTTCTCAAAAGAGATTGACATCCCCCTCAGAGACTGATTAAACCACCAGAAGTTCGGTTACGTGAATCTGTACATTTAAAACACACTCACTATCCAGTGAGTGAGAAAGAGTTATGAGAAATCAGTTATGAGAAAAAAAGTTACTAAATTTGCAACCCAATACAAATAGCAAAAGATTTGAAGATAATAAATGCCTGTCCTTACCAGGCTGCTCTGCAAATCAGATGGGACAAGTTGATGGGACGCAACTTTGTCACTGCAGGTATGACCGTGGCAGCTGCATGCTCTGAGCTTAGCATACTAGGAATGGGACCACACAAGCAGCAGGCACATCTCAGCTCTAGGCCAGGAGGTGAGGGCACGAACAAGAAGCCAAGTTCACCATCTGAATGCAAATCCCCTTCTCACCACCGCTCTCTCCAAGTTCAAGCCAATTACAAAATGTCAGGTAGAAGAAACCAGGAGGTAAGGAGAACTGGAAATCCAAAGGGTAGCAGAGGACCAGGTCTGAGTACAACCTCCCTTCATGAGGAGGCAACATGGAGGCTCAGTTGTCCAGGAATGTCTAGGGGCCTAAGACTATCTGATGTTTTCCTTAATTAGATGTATTATGCAAAAGACTGGATATCACAGCAGTGTGGTAACGGGGGGATGGGGGAAGGTGGAAAGGGCATAGAGGGGATAAATGGTGAAGGAAAAAATAAAAGAAAATACTGGATATCTAAAAGCAGGTTCACTGAAAGTATGTCATAGAGTGTGGCTCTTAGACCCATGAGGAAGCCTTAAATTAACATTAAGAATCATTTTGTCAGGGTAGAGAAATATAAGGTTAAATCATAAAACTAAATAAGATCTGGATAATTAATTCAGGGGAAATTTCCTCAGAGGTTCACATTGAGGAAAGAAAGTCTGCAAGAATGTGTGTGTGGGGGGGAGGCGGGCGGGGGGGGAAATAGATGCAGGAATTCTGATGGACTATATTTTAATTCAGTCCTTTTTATGGCGTCTAAGAGGTTCTTTGATAGGTAATAAAGAGGCCCTTGCTAATGATCCAGTAGGAGCCCAGACAAGTCAAAAGACCTTTGAAACAAACACAGTAATTAGGGAGGAATGGGAGCACAGAGAAAGAACAGAGAGAGAATGACACTTTCTAGCCTGAACTAGCCAGTGTGGTATCTAGTTGGTCAACTCTCTCAGAGCATATTCACGGAGGACCTACAGGTGCTCGGCTGACCTAGAGGGTATAGAAGGGAATGTGGGGTGCCAGAAGAGGCTTCCTGGAAACAGTAATATCCGAGTGGAGACCTGAAAGAGTGAGCATTTCTTTCCTCTCCTCCCACTCCCCTCACTCCCATCTCCTAGACCTAGGCTGTCTATTGTTCATCTGCATGGCACTTTTCCATTGCCTAACACTGTCTTCACAAAAGTGCTCAATAACTGTTGAATGAATGAACCAAACTCCTTTAAATCCCCTCAGAACCATCCCTGGCCCTCTGACCCTCTCCTGTGGTGGAGAGGAGCCTTCCTCCTTGCTCCCAGAAGCCCTGTGAATACCAATCACTACAGCCAGCACTATAGGTTACTTTGATCTCTCTCCCCAGAAATCTGAATCCTGAGCAGAGTGGTACTGAGACAGAAAATGGTGAGTGCAGATTCACTCCAATGGGCTTTCTGAGTGCACTGTGCATGGGCTCCTCCTACCTAGATTCCTGGAACAACTCTGGGGTCTGCCCCTCCCCAGGTTGTCATCAGCTTTCCTTTTGATTCTGTGAGCAAACCTGTGTTCTTCCAACAAATTTCTTTTCTGTTTAATCAGGCAGAGTTTGTTTTAACTGCATACAATCAGACTCTTATAGTGGTTGGATGTGCAAGTTCCACTTTTGCCATGGTTTATGGGTATAGATCAAATCAGCAAAAAAAGAAATAACTGAAAAAAGTCGTGTGTGTGTGTGTGTGTGTGTGTTTTCTACTACATGTATAATGCACAAGGAAAACTAGACTTTGTGCTATAATATACAGGGGTGAGGGAAAAGTAGGTTTACAGTTGTGAGTATGCAGAGTTCATTCTTATATTTTTATTTATTAATTAATTATTGCACAATTTATTATTAACCTGCTTTTGCCCATCCCTGTATATAAAGGGAAAAGAAGCCAACTATGATTTATCATGGAAATCTATATGTGCCCTAAGGTAACCTGAAATTTTAATTACTCAAATAAGAGCTCTCTTTGCATATTTAAAGTTGTCATAATTCTTTTTAAAAAACATATAATGCAATATTACACACTTTTAAATTTAAGTTCTCTGTTAACTGGACTGATATGTGTTTCCCTTAAATATAATATTTACATTAAACTGATTTATTTATGAGGTAATTATAAAACAATAAAACACATCAAATTCATAAATTAGAGGAAATAATATGCAATTGTAGCTTAATTTGCTACAGTAAACTATAAACCCATTACATTTTATTAATACAAATATATGCATATTTTTATGTAAACACTATGTTAATAATTTCATGATGAACTTTAGCTGTTATTTATTTTTAAATTACACTTAATAAATTAAACTAGCAAATTTATAAAAGGTGTTCACTTTAAAAAGTACTTATTAAAATCCCTTAAGAATTAGCCTATAAGAACAATCACCTATGTTCTCTCTGAATAATAATTATTTTTTGGAAGAGTAATATACAAAGGATTTCAATAAATAATTTTGAGGGATTTTCCCATCTCTCCTTTTGACTGCGAAGTTTTATTCATTTATTTTTCTTTATTTTTATTGTTGATGCTATTGCAGATGTCCTTATTCCCCTCCCCCCCTCTCCTTTGCCTGCCTCCACCCAGCCCCCATCCCTCCTTCCCTCGGCCGTCATCACACTGTTGTCTGTGTCTATGTGTTATGCATATATGTTCCTTGGCTAATCCCTTCACCTTCTTTCACCCAGTCTCCCCCTCTCTCTGCCCCTCTGATAGCTGTGAAGTTTTAAAAGATTTAATCTATTTAACTCTTCTTTGGGTGAATGCATATTTTGCAGGCAGAATGTTACATTGAACACTGGAAATAATTCTAAGGCAGTATTTATAATTGTAGCAAAAAAATTACCTAAAAATTTACCAAGAAGTTTTCACAATGCCTATAATGTACACTGTGTATAATACAAGTACACAGAGGAATTTTCTAATAGTTAATATGTCATCCTCTATGTTTGGCATATTCTTGGATTAAAAGATATGTTGCAAAAAAAATATATTGCATACAGAGGCAACACTAATTTTTATTGCTACATACATTGTATTTACAACTAAGCAGAAAGAGAGAAGACCGAGTCTGGTATCATCTCCCTTCCCTTTGTTTGAGGTTGCTTTGCCTGGCCTTTCATACCCTGACCTGTGTGGATCAGGCTGAAGCTCTGGTCTTCAACAAGGGTTGACTTTGGGGTTATACGAGTGTTGTTATTTAGCAAACTATCTCTGATAGCACTTAGTAAAATAGTCTTTCATGAGTTGGAAAATATTTCAAAAGATGGTCCTGGTTTCCTTATTTTAAATTCTGGGCTTTTTGGTTTGTGAAAAATACTAGAAGTGTGTGTGTGTGTGTGTGTGTGTGTGTGCAAAAAATGCATAAAATAACTATATAGGAATAAAAAGACCAAGACAGAGAGGTCTTCTGAAATAACCTACTTTGTAGGCGTGTGTGAATACATAGATATTATACACATTATATTCCCAGATAATTTGTGATACTATAAAGTTCTTAGTCATCCTAAACTGGGTCCTTGATATTTTCCCAGAAATCCTACTAGATCTTCCACATTTGCCACCAGCTCTTTCTCATTCACACAGCAATCAAACACCAAATCTCATCAATGCTTTCTCCTAAATATATCTCCAATCCATTTGATGTTTTACATTCCGGGGCTCCTTCAGAGCTCTGGTCTCCATCCCTTGATTCTTGATTGTAGCATCAAACGTCTCATGGGCTTGCCTACCTTTCTTACCATTCCTCTTCTTTCTGTATTCCCAATAATCCATTTTGGACTTCTCTTGACTTTTAAAACATGCCACATCTTCTTCTTCCACAAGTTTCCACGTGTCTTCCTTTTTCCTGAAACAGGTTTTCTCTCTACTCTATTTAAACAATATCTATCCTGCAAGTTCCAAATTAAATATCCCTTTTTTAGCAAGTCATTCCCAGTTTTTAGGCCTGGCTGGGTTCCTTTCCTATATGTTCTGTCATAATAATCAATTCACTTGATTGCTTTTGTTGGTATCTTCCCTGCGTGTCTGTAAATTTCTAAGGGTAGGGACCATGTCTTGCTTTCTCTCCTGTGCTGTCAGCTCCTCAGGTTCCAACTGAAAATCCAGGGAATCTTTATCCAGTCTGGGAGAAGTTGCGAAACCTTCTCTTCTTACACTTCCTGCTTTCTTCCAAATATTTTGTCCTTGCCAAGGCCAATGTTTTTGAGACTCAAAAGCAAAGAATTGATTCCTTTGTTCTCTGACTTTGGTTGTTTCATCCCTCTGTCAGGACAATGGCAAATGGGACAGCCGAAAAGCCTGGGGTATAGGAATGTGTCTGTGAAAGAGGGGGCCAATCAACTGTCATTCCACCTCACACTCACAGCCGGCACCTGACCCAAAGATGACATCTGTTCTCCATGACGTCTGGATCCTGTGCTGCACAAGGATCCTGTTCTCCTTCTGTGACTAAAGGTCTCATTCCCCCGGAACAGCTATGGCTCTCAGCTTTCTCTGGGAATTGCCCTCAGCTACAGAGAGCCTCCTTGCCTCGGTTCCAGCCCCTGGCCTTAGTCATCTCATATCCAATCTAAAGGCCAGCCCCTCCCACTGACTTAATCCCAGGAGTTGGCTGGAGCCTTGTTGTGACTACATTACAGACCATTTTCGTAGTCCCATTCTGCCCAATCCTTTCCTTCACGCTGTGTTGATCCCAAGAACAGTCCCCAATAAATTTTCTGCACACAAACCTCTATTTCTGCACATAAACCTCTATTAGGAAGGAACAGTCTCCTTCCTTCCTAACAGTTTTGTTCTTTAGACTCCTCTGTCTGTGTTTTGTTTTGTTTTGTTTTGTTTTGATTTGTTTTCATCTGTCTATCTCCCAGTTCCTGAAACCTAAAGGGGTGGGGAAATTTCAGTTTGTTTAGAGTCTTCCCTTAAACAAGTGAGATGGGAAAAGGATTATAGCCTATTTCTGTTAATTTTTTATTTTGGATACAGTCAGTGAGTATATTGTTCCAAGGAGAGGGAAAGACAGGGGAGACAAAAACTTCTGCACTTTTACTTCTTTCTAGATTGCATATTACAGAATATACATGGAGAACTCATAGAATTAAAAGTAAGAAAGGAATGTAAATGAAAGTTGCTGGTAATTTTTTAAGTACAAATTATATCAATTTCTCTAGGAAACAAAGTAACTTAAATCATTTTAAAGAGTACAGCTGGTGTTTGTTATGCAGATTATAAAATATCATAAGCCAAGACTTTTAGTGTCAATTCCTTTTCCCTAAAAAACTGAAGAAAATCAAGTTGAAGAAAAGGTAAGATTAAAAGAGACAACATTCACTGCGTTTTTTTAAGTCCAAAGGCATGATAATATTACTTTTTCCTGAAAGTCTAGAAGTCATATAGTCTAAAGTCCTGGCCAGTTCAGGAATATCTTCTGTGAGTTATTTTATTTTTGTTTAGAACACACAAACATATTTCTTTTCTTTCCTTTTTTTTTTAGTGCGAATTAACTGTTTGAAATATTTTTGCTTCTGTTATTATTTCACTACCATGGGTGTAACAGTAAGGACATTTAAAAGGAGAACATGTGATTACAAGCTATTTGATAAAATGATAAAAGGGATTCATTTGTAAAAGTTGTTCTATTTCAAAACTACAATGGTCCCTGCTTTTTTATAAGGTTAAAGTTAAATTCTTCAAAAATGGTTTCATGGTGCATTCATTTACAAATATATTTCTAATATTAATTTTATAGTTTCTTGTTTTGAAGTTTAATTAATAATCTTTGTTAAATGTCAACTTTAGGCTTTATGCATACAGTGCTTTTTCTTGTTCTTTGATTGTGTTAATATTGATGCTTTTGCCCTATCTTTTGTTTAATTTTGCCTCTGGGATCTATTACATTTAGTTAGCACAGAACGTCTAAAGGAGTTACATCGATTTACTTTGGTTTGCCCTCAAACTCATGCTACACTTAACCCATATTCATGATAGTTCAGAAGGTTTTCCCTCCTAGTTGGACAACTACAAAACAGAGGTGAAGAGTGTCCAAGTAATGTAGCATAATAACTCTCTTGAGCATTGCCTCATTATGGATGGATTGTGCTACAAAGAATGCATCTGTAATTTGTTTCCCCGTGTGAATGTATGTGTATGAGGAACAAGAGCTAGAATGTCCCCCTTGCCATGGAGTTTATTACTTTTTTGCCTCTTTATGAACACTAGAGCAATTTTATTCAGAACATGAAAATTAAAACAAAGTAATAACAATTGGCCCGTCTTTATAAGTGGTTCTTATGTTCTAGGCACCATGCTGAGTGTTTTACATACATTTGGCCATTTAAGCCCCATAACCCTGTACTGAGTGGGTTGGTATTAAATACCCACATTTTATAAGTATAACACCTGAGGCTCAGAGAGGTTTAAGTAATTTGTTTAAATTCACATGGCTGAAAAATTATCACAAGTCCTCTCTGATTTCTTTTAGCTACTCTTTTCAAACTTTTAAAGATTTCTACTTCAGGTCTCGACTGACTTCTCCAGAAACAGCCTCTCTGCCCTTAACTTTTCCAATGTGTTTAACTCAATTCCATTGCTTTCCCTCCTCTCTGCATAAAAACAAAACAAAACAAAAAAAAACAAAACTCCACACTTCTTCCCACTGCCAGCTATCTTCCCTTTTCCCAACCACCTCTCACTACTCCACACTTAATCTCTTTGTTATCTCCTAGAACTTGCTAACTGGATGACTAGCTGCCAAACAAAATCACAGGAGGAAAAGATAAAGCATCTCATCTTTCTCTTTTAAGCCTTTGCTCCCTTCAACTTCCTTGTCAGTGAGTGTTCAAGTTCTCCTATTTCCCCAGGCAGGCCCAGTGTTAAAAATAGGCCACTATGTGCGGTTGCACCAGTGGCATTTCCTGGGGTATGAGAGTCCCAGTCAGAACAACTGGTGAGATGAGATGATCGAATTCTGCAAGTGAGTGCGGGGACACCCTATACCTTTCCCCTGCACCCACTGCTAAGATGCTCACACTTCCACAGGAATTTGTTTATAGCCACTCTTAGAGCAGAGCAAAAGGAACCAGTGTGCTTCCTCTTCTCAGATGAGGGTGGCATAATTTACCATTGATTCAAGGGCATAAAACAAATGTAATTATTGAGATAGAAATATAATTCAAACCTAACTGTCAACCATACCATTGTTACAGCTAAGCAGAAAAGCTTGATGAGATGTAAATGTTAATTGAACTACTAATGTTTAGCAAACCTAATTAAACATTGCAAATCAATGGAAGAACATTTTATTTTCTCATACATACATAATATTTGGGGAGCTATTTTAAAAGAAAGATAACATTAAAAAAAAAAAGACTTCCTGCCAGGATAAAGATGAAAAAATGATAAAGAGAAATTATATAAAAATCTGTACTTTCCCTCATCAATCTGTTATTATGAAACTAGAGGCCCAGTGCATGAATTCATGCACAGCTAGGGTCCAGCCGGCCTGCCCTGAAGCGGGCTCATTGGGCCGGGCTGGCAGGGGGGAGGGGCTGAGGGTGGTTGGCTGGCTGGCCCCGCCTCCAATCAGGGTGTTGGGGGTTGATTGGGGGCTGTACTGGCTGGAGGGAGAGGGGAGGCCAATCAGGTTGGCTGGCTGCCACAGTGCATGCCATAGCCACTG
Organism: Myotis davidii; assembly: GCF_000327345.1. Classification (NCBI taxonomy): domain Eukaryota; kingdom Metazoa; phylum Chordata; class Mammalia; order Chiroptera; family Vespertilionidae; genus Myotis; species Myotis davidii. Next base: position 5,523,738 of record NW_006296625.1, on the reverse strand, counting down.
GTGGTTCTGGTGGTTCTGGTCGTTCCGCCGGTCTGGTCACCATATATATATATACGCACACAAAACTTTTTCACACACACAAAAAAGCTTTATCATCTTTTTCTGTAATTAAAGAAGAATGTAAAAATTACACAAAATCCTCCACACAGAAAAATCAAAGTTTTCTTACAATCTTTAATGCATACACACAATTCATTTTCCTAACCATGGGGATTCAAAATACAGCCAGTTGGGGCCAGGATGTGAGAAGTAACTTGCTGAAAAGTTTTTTTCCTCACTCTTAAAAATAGGTCATTAAAAGAAACTGGCTGTTTTTCTTCTGGCCAGTGTCAAGTGTAGATGCCACTTCCAGAAAAACTGCTGTAGCCATCTTGATACCAGCCCCAGCAGGAAGCCAATTCAAAATAAGTGAGTGAGAAATTACTTGAATAAAACCACTGGCTTAAGCCCACCCTGCCTCTGGACTGCCAGGCATTTCAGCCCAATAAAATGCCTGTATGAGTTGAATTTTTTTGGTACTAGAAACTGAATGCATCCTAACACATATTTTTTGGCCTAACAAAAATTTTAATATTTATACCGGTTAATAATGCGGATTTTGTAATCAAAGAAAACACAACAATTTCAAGAGAAACATCAAAAGTACTTTATTCAAAGTAATGTCCATCACTAGCTACACATTTCCCCATCTTCCAAGTACTTTGTGGATACTGTCCCAATAGAACTTTTCTTGTTTTGAGGCAAACCATTCAGAGACCCAATTTTCCACTTCTTCATACGTTTTGAAGTGCTGCTCAGAAAGTGCATGTGCCATCGATCAGAACAGTGGTAATCAGAAGGAGCAAGGTCTGGTGAATACAGTGGGTGGGTTAATACTTCCCAGGCAAGATCTTTTAATGTGTCTTCAACTGGTTTTGAAGTGTGTGATGATGTGTTTTCATGAAGGGAAAATTACTTTGATG
>NW_006296625.1:5521380-5522234 GCF_000327345.1 Myotis davidii | reverse complement strand
AGCATCACTTTTAAAGTGTTTAAACCAGCGTTAACAAGTATCTTGAGATGGAGCATGTTCACCATAAGCTTCCTGAAGTATTCAGCAGCACTTTTCTTCAAAATAAGGTAATGAATTTAAAAAAATAAAGTATTTGGTAATTTTGTGCCAAATACTCTTTTTTGGCACGAAATTCGACATTTTTAAGCGTAAAAATATCTATGATGTTAACACCTTCAGCAAATTTGACATATGAAGTTTTTGAAGCTTGTTGTCAATATAACAAAATAGCATACATATCAAATGGCATATATATCAACATATGTGTAACTCCATCTATTGAAAAAAAATACGCATTATTAACCAGTGCAACTAGTATAGGGTTAATCACATGATTTGTTTATTTATTCATCCATTTCTTTATTTCTTTTTAAATTGAATTTATGGGGGTGACATTGATTCACAAAACCATACATCATCTGCACACCAGGAAGACAAACTAACTGAAAAATGGGCAAAGGACCTGAAGTGACACTTCTCCAAAGAGGACATACAGATAGCCAATAGACATATGAAAACATGCTCAGAGTCACCCAGCACCAGAGAGATGCAAATTAAAATCACAACGAGGTATCATCTTACCCCTGTCAGAATGGCTATCATCAATAAATCAACAAACAATAAGTGCTGGCAAGGATATGGAGAAAAGGGAACCCTCACGCACTGTTGGTGGGAATTGCAGACTGGTGCAGCCACTGTGGAAAGGAGTTTCCTTTAAAAATCACATATTTTCTTAACAATTTCTGGGTTACTAACTTGCTTTAAAAGGGATCCCCAATGTATAGGTTTTACATATGGTCTCCTAATTTTAACTT
>NW_006296625.1:5502323-5521320 GCF_000327345.1 Myotis davidii | reverse complement strand
ATATATATATTTATCATATGAGGTAGCAGTCCAACTATATACTAGTATATCTACCCAGCTCTCTTTCATATTCTACATAGTAATTATCACCTCAGCAACTGCTCAATAATTTTACTTGCCTCCATCTTGCCTCTCACCTTCTCAGCAGAAGACTTCACTTCTAATATCACAGAAAATAATAGCATTCATCATGAATAAACTCCTCAACTTTCCTTTTCTGCCTCCAAATTTTTCTATATTATTTTTTCTCCCTAAATTTTCCTGTATGTTTCAGAGAAAGAAGTGGCCCTGTTTTTTTTTCATCTTCTTCTGCCTCCTTTGAATTGTATGCCTATTAAGTATTGACTTTCAAATTTGTATTTTGGTCAGGATAAGTTATGCTGTGCGGCAGTAACAGAACAAAACAAAAACACAAAACCGTAAGTCTGATGGCTTAATAAAAATTGTGTTTTACTTATTTCACCCACCAAATCCATTGTGGACCTGGGCCACTCTGCACTGCAATTGTCTTGGATGTGGTGGTGACTCATGAATTCAGGCAGCTATGATCCTGTTCCTACATGAGTCTCTCTTGGTTCCCATGACAGGTGAAGAGAGACACTTCGATGACAAAGAGTTTTTCACTATCTCGGCCCAAAAGTAACACATTAAACTTTTGCTCACAATTTATTGGTCTGAAACTATTCACATGAGCTCACCTAACAGCAAGGAATCTAGAAATTTAATTTTCTTAGTGCATGGGAGAAAAAATATAAACAAATTCGAGAGCCATGTAGAATTGTTTTTTTCACTTTTCTATCATTCATTTTTCTCATTTTGATAAGTCTTTGCCTCTATCACAAATAGTTCCAAGTCTAAGCCATCTTGAAAAGTGCCCACCCACCATTTCATATGTATAATTTCCCTTAGATATTCCCTACATTCCAGCCACACTGCACTGCTTGATGTTACCCACATGCTTCATGCATTCAACAGCTTTTTTGTCTCTTCCCCTCATGTAATTGCAGCTTCCTTGCACATACTCTTTCCTAGAATGTGCGTTTCTCCTTTCTTGCCTCTGCAGCATCTCTGCTCATTCCTCAAAGCCAACTCAAATACTTATGTAGCTTTCCATGAGTATTGCAGGCAGAAAAAAGGTTCTCATATCTGTTATTTACATATTAGGATGCTACTAGGATTCTTTTATATATTAAACTCATCACCAGTCCTCATATATATATATGCATATATATGTGTGTGTATATATATGGAGTCAGGAAGCTATCAGAAGTGTACATAAACATGCAAACATTCAGTAACCTCTATTATAGTATATTTTAATTATTTGCATGATTTCTTAACCTTCCATCTAAACTATGAGATCATTAAGAGAATAATTATGTTTTATTTATTCATATACTCAGCAGCTTGTACCTAGCACACAGAAGGCTTTCAGTAAATGTTAGTGAATAAATGGCTGAATAGGTCAGTGAATAGTAACATTTCTGAACACTGATAGGGAAGACTGCATGTTGCAATTTTTAGGTATTTATGTTAGGGTTCTGTTTTATCTTTTCTTAAGAGAACACATTAAATACTTATTTCTTCTAAAGAATTATTTGGTAGCAGAAGTAGCATGAGGTAAAGAATTATGAATAGTATTATAATGTATTATTTATGAAACATTAAATAACCATGGCATAACACAAAACACATACTAAACAACCTATCCATTTAAAGGAGTTAAAGTATGCCTCGATATTTATGATATAATGCCTTGCAATTGAAGCGGGGATAGTCTGGCATGTCTCCCATGATTGGTGATAATGTTTATAACTTCAGTAATATACAAGTAAATTTTACTTCTATATGAAGCATAGGTATTATAAATGAACATGTTCCCCCCAATACATAATATAAATTCTGGAAAGAATGGACTAATTAATAATAATAATAATAAAGCTAAACGAATGTTTAAGGAAACATTTTAAAATGTTCTGAGGATGTTTGTAATTATTAGTAAAAGTTCTTTAAATTTGGAATAGATAATAAGATTTAATAATGTTGAAATATTAGGATATCATTTTAACCATTAATTTGGGGTATTTTTATAATGCTTATTCATTTAATTATATATTCTACCATTTGGCTTAAATAGTATGACAAAAGTAGTTATCTTCTGAATCTTCCATTTGTTCTAAAATATAAGCAAATAGACAAAGGGATCCTGGCCAAATAACAGTGTTTTTATTCATTTGTTCATCATAAGTTATACCATATAGAATTTAGCCAATGTGGATCTTGCTTTTGTTAGAACATGCTTTTTAAAAATTAAGATTCTTTTATATATCAAACTTATTTTATATACATATAAACACACACACACATATATATACTGGCCCAGTGCATGAAATTCATGCACTCTGAGGGGAGTCCCTCATCCTGGCCTGCACCCTCTCACAGTCTGCGAGCCCTCAGGGGATGTCCGACTGACAGCTTAGGCCCACTTCCCATGGAGAGCGGGCCTAAACTGGCAGTCGGATGTCCTTAGCACTGCTACAGAGGTGGGAGAGGCTCCCGCCACCACTGCTGGGCTCACTAGCCATGAGCCCAGCTTCTGGCTGAGTGGCACTCCCCCTGTAGGAGTGCACTGACCACCAAGGGGCAGTTCCTGTATTGAGCATTTGCCCACTGGTGGTCAGTGCATGTCATAGCAACTGGTCATTCTGCCATTCGGTGTATTTGCGTATTAGCCTTTTATTATATAGGATAGGCAGGAAGCAATCAGAAGGGATACCTACATATGCAAACATTCAGCAAGGGTTTGCCCTGAAATGGGAGTCAGAAACCAAAAGGAATGCAGAGTAAATCCAGAAGCTGGAGCCAAGGATCAAAGGCAAGTTGGGCCCTAACAGACAGAGTTATTGAAAAGAAAAAAGATCAAGCAAGAGGAATATAGGTAGCCAAGGTAATGAGCAAAAAACACAGTAAGAGAGACAATCACGAAAGGGGCAGAATAGTTAGCTGGGAGTAAATTAGTGCCAGAAGAATTGTTCAAAGAGCAAGAGTGCCTGTTCAGGATTCTGCTGAACAACTCATCTCTTCTACTTTTGTTTATTCTTAATCTCCGCATTGGGGGGGTTTGATCATAAGCCTTGAAGGCATGAAGAATGACTTCTGACATTTCAACTCTCACAAACATTTTCTTTCTCTACAAGAAAAAGAGCAAAGGTCTTAACATTTCAAAATCCAAAGGTAAAAAACATGCACCTAAGAATTTTTTTTAACACTGAGATATTCTTTAAAATTCACAGAAGCCTTTCTCCCCCTGTATGTTGTATTAAATTTCATTTTACAAGATTATATATATACATATATATATACATACATATATATGTATATATACACACATATACATATATCTATATATCTATATCTATATATCTATATCTATATCTATATCTAAAACAGATTTGGTTAAATCAAGGGGTTTTTTGTTTCTCTTCATCAATGGTTCTCAAGTGTTACATGCCCTGGAGCCAACCTCCTGAGGTCCCTCCCCAACTGGCACACCTGGAGCAGGCCGCGCAATGGCTGGAAGGGCACCTGTGGAGTGAGGGGGTTCCCTTGACCTGGTCTGCGGGATGGGGTCGAAACCAGCTCTCTGACATCCAACGAGGGGTCCCAGATTGCAAGAGGGCACAGGTCAGGCCAAGGGACTCCACCAGTGCACAATTGGGGCCAGGGAGGGACCATGGGAAAGCTCAGGCCAGGGCGTGTCTGGCCTGTCCTGCTCAGTCCCAATCAGCCAGATCCCAGCAGCAAGCTAATCTACCAGTCAGAGCATCTGTCCCTGGTGGTCAGTGCATATCATAGTGACTGGTCGACCAGTCGACTGACTGCCCCCTAGTGGTCAGTGCTTGTCATAGCGAGCAGAGCATCCTTAGCATATCATTAGCATATTACGCTTTGATTGGTTGAACGGCTGAGTAGACACTCATTTAGCATATTAGGCTTTTATTATATAGGATTTCCCCCAACTTGGAAGATAGTAACCACATATTTGTCAATCATTCTGTATGTCCTATTTCATCTCACTGATTATCCATCTCCTACTAAGTAGGAACAAATGGAAAGTATTCAAGTCAACTTTTTGCTATTTTATTTATATCATAAGAGATTATGGTGCATTAAAAAAATATATATATTTTTTTATATAACTAATGGTCATATCTTGTAGTTGCTGGCACCTTGGCAAAATTAAATTTCAGATTTGTTTCCAGAAGGAAATGGGCCAAGTAATTTTCCATGGAGGAGGTAGGCTTCATACCCTCCTTAGATAACAAGAAAAGCACACCCCAGCTGGTGTCTGTGAATGACTGGAGAGAAATGGGCATCAGCTCTTCTCTTGTGTGAGGCTGGTAAGTTAAATTCATGATGATAGCCACCTTTATGCTATTATATATTGATTTAAATGCAAACAGAGGCTCCAAGAAGTTTAAAAGTTTAGCAAAGTTAGCAATGCTGGTGAATGGTGGAATTATCAGTTAAATTTGGCTTTGGTTCCCAAATAACAATTCTCACTTTAGGTAAGTTATACATTTACTTTGAGATTCAATTCCTTCAATTGTCAAGAAAATTAGAAATATGTTGTTACTACTGTAACAGAAATCCTGGCATACAATCTCAATGTCCAGAGATGAAATCTTTGAAGTGAGTATGAACATGATAAAGATACTGGACTGCCTTTTCCCATCATAGAGAGAGCAGTACTAGTATATTCCAACCAATTTCTTCTTTAAAGAAGAACTACTTTTGTAAGAGGCATTATGAGTGAAAGGGCGAGGGCTACGCCCTCCATCTTGCCCCGGATCCTCCATTTTTGGGCAGCAGCCATTAACCATGTGCTCAGCAAGGAGCTTCTTCCCAGAAGCCCAAGCCTCTGCTAGCCACACCTAGGATTTCTTTAAACTGACCAATGATAATCAAGGGAAGTGCATGCCATAGACACAACCACATCCTGTGTAACAAGACTCCAACTTGTGCCTGGCCAATCGGCAGGGTCCACAGTCCTCTCTCTTCCCCTTACTCCAACCGCCCTATAAAACCTCTCTCCCCACAGAGCTCTCTCTCTCTCTGCCCCCTGCTGCTGCGTCGGTGAGTGTGGTGGACGGAGAGCTCGAGCTAGCTCGAATAAAGACTCTTTTTGCTTTTGCATCGGACTCGGCTGGCTCCCTGGTGGTCTTTTGGGGATCCTGAAATCTGGGCATAACAACGAGGCAGTGGTTAAGAGCACAAAGCCCTATTTTCTCATCAATAAAGTGGGGGTCATAATATCTGGTTCATAGAGTTGTTGTGAAGAGTAAATGAGATGATACAAAGAAAGTGTTGAGCTCAGAGCTTGAATATAGAAATCAATCAAAGCATGTTATAAATTACTAATATTATCATCATTATAAAAAACTATATTTCAATTTTAGATTACAATTACAAGAGACAATAATGATGTTCATTGCTTAAGGAATATAAAACTCTGAAATAATTTTAAGTTACTCAAAATAAAAAAACACAGCCGTTTTCATATCTCTAATTTCTTGGAGAATTTTGTTTTGTAGGATCAACCTTTCTAAATGGAAGCCACACCAGATGGATGGTGATTCACATAGACTTATGCCCAAGATACTTCATTCTACAAAAATGATTGGCCAGGTTTTGGGGTTTTTTTTTTAAGCATCAACACATTTGTTACAAAAAGTAGGGGTCTCTGAAGACTGAGCATAGCACTCAAGGATGCCATAGTTGGCTCCCATTCCCAGGCATAGCCATTATCAAACTGGACATATTCACAGAGAGCCCAAGAGCCCATGTCTTTGATCTGTGCATAATTTTGGCCATAGAGCTATTTTATCAAATGCAGACATTTTTATTACATGCAAGTTAAATAGAAACAATCAGCTAGTGATTTGGTTCTAATGTATTAAGAACCAATTTAGGCTTTCCGACTAGGTAAACAAAGTAGAAATGTAAAATACAGCACGAAATATGTTTCTGATCTTTCCAATGATGTGGACCCCCATATCTAAATCAAAAAATCGCTGAATCAAATCACCTACTATTCAGAATTGTGTGATCATGGAGTGAAATTCCCAATCATATTGTGTATGCACAGTTAATAATGGAACTTCATGGCTTTAATGAATGAGCAAAGGTAAAATATTTTACTATCTCCAGCAAGCATTCAAAAGATCATAATCCTACTCAGACTATTTATGATTATAATTTTTTGCTAAAAATCAAGTTAACCCCCCTCCCCCCAAAAAGCTTAAGCTATTTCTAAGGGCATAACATTTAGAAATAACATATGGTCCCTGTAGTCAAGAATAGGTTCCTTAAATTAGCCAAAGACATTCACAGAAAAGTGAGTTGGAGGAAATAGGATCATGGGCAAGAGGGAAAAAAATGTCATCTCTCTTCCCTCTGCTCTTCATGTTTTTTGCATAGCTGAATGTGGTTTTCATTTTCTACCCAATTCTAGAGGTAAAAAATACAGGTGCTATTAGTCTCAAAATGTGCTCACATTCTGTTTAGTTACTATTTTAAATATTATTAAAATAGAAGAGTACACCATATCATGAAATGTGAATATTACTCTTATTCATTTAATAAGCATACATTGGATGCCTTCCATGTGCCCAGGGCTAGGCCCTTAGGGCAGCACATATTCCCTATTCACTATTACAGTCTAGTTGAAGGGAGAAGACAGACATAACCTGGCTCCTTTTACTCTTGCATTCTCTAATCTTTTCAGGATCATATTACTTACCTGCTGAAAATCCTTCAATGGTTTCCCATGTCAGTAGAATAAAATCCAGCTAATTACTTTGTCTCATACAGTCGTGCATGATCATGCCTCTACCTCTCAAATTTTAGCTTTGGCCAGTACCATCCACTGGCCTTTCAGCCTCTCCCATTTGTCTTGCTTCTTCCCAACTGAGGGCTTTACATATGCCTCTCCTGTGTCTGGGGCATTCCAACACACACACACACACACACACACACACACACACACACACCCCATAGCTAGTTCCCTCTCATTCTCCATTCCTCAGATTTCAACTTAAGTATCACCTCCTCCTGGAGAGACTGTCCCTGAAACTCACATGTAAAATTAAGTCACTTCACATGCTTTCTCTTATTCCCTATAATACATATTCTATATATTTAATGATTTTACTTTTACAGCAGGAACCCTGGCCAGTGGTGCTCAGTGTGTTGGAGCGCTGTCCCCTGCACAAAAAGGTTGCCGGTTGGGACACATACCTAGGTTGTGGGTTCAATTCTCAGTGGAGGTGTGTATGGGAGGCAACCAATCAATGTTTCCTTCATACATCGATGTTTCTCTCACTCCCTTCCCCACTTGCTAAACAAAAAAACAAAAAAATTCAATAAAGCATATCCTTGAGTGAAGATTAAAAAAAAATTGGGAGGTAGGTATAGAGATTTTTCTCCGCTCTCACGCATGCATACCTTCCTCCATTATTAGTATCTCCCACCACAGTGATCTACATTGATATATCATAATCACCAAAGTTTATAGTTTACAATAGTGTTCACCAAGAGTGTTCACGCTTGGTGTTGTACATACTTGTTCATGATAAGTTTCTCCTACTTATTAGCAGTGAAATACCTGGATCATAGTAGGTGTTCAATAAATTTTGCTGAATGAATGACTATTGAATGAGTGCAACAGCTAGGAAATAACTGCAGGGTAGCATTTACACAAGCACATAACAATTTAGTACTAATTCTAGATGTATATTCTGGGAAAGGCTTGATCAGAAAGGAATGGAACTTGCAATCACAAATAATGTGTCCTACATGCTAACAATTTGTTTTTGTTGTGGTTAGAAATTTCCTGGTAATCACATTTTAATTCTAATTCCTGGAAGTAGGTAAATAAGACAATTATAATACTTAAAAAAAAAAGGTGGGTTAATTAAGGCACTTGCCTCACACAAAGCTGAATTAGGCCACAAAAAATGTTCTTTTGCATAATCTCTTCATGACTTTGCATTTAGTTAAGTGGATTCCAAGCTAATGTAACTAACCTCTAATTTTAAAGAAATTGTAGACATGCATTTATTATTTTTCCTTTGGAGAACTTCTTGATAAAAATTGGGTTGCTTTACTATCTATTTAAATCTCATTAGGGCATGGTTAGAAGTTCCAATAACAGCTCTCTCCAAGGATTTGAGGTTTGGCATCCACCTTTGTAGGAGCTGATTCACTCTTTTTAAACTATTTTCCATGTAAAGAAGTGGGGCTCATTATCTTCACAAACCTAATAATTAACTAAGCATAATGCTTCTCTTTATACATCACATGACTGATGAGAAAATAAATCATTCATTTTACAAATATGTATTAGGAGCCTACGGTGCGCCAATTATTAGGGCAGGAGTGAAAGGGTCAGAATCAACTAGGAAGGGAAAACTGGCATGGACATATCATTCAATGCAGAGCTAGCTACAGAGGTGGCACAAAGCTCTGCTAAAGGGCAGTTAGGGAGGATTTCTAGAAAAGATATTTAAGCTCAGATCGAAAGTAAAAGTATGAATATTCCTGGTGGATTAGGGTTGGAACCTGGGTAGGAAGAAGTTGGGAGGATTGGGCAACCCAGGCAGAGGAAATCTATATATATAAAACCCTAATATGCAAATAGACAGAACAGCAGGGCAACCAAACAACTGAAAAGCCGGTCGCTATGATGTGCGCTGATCACCAGGAGGTGCGCGTGGAACATGGCAGGCGTTGGCAGCAGGCGGCAGAACGCAGAACATGGTGGGCATCAGCCATGATGGGATGGTGGAGCAGGTGAGTGGGGGCGCCAGACCAAGGCAGGGCACCGGTCGCTGTCATTGGGGCTAGTCTCTGGTGGTTACTGAAAATTCTTTGCTCCTGCGCACCACGGTCCTGCCCGGTGCTCACACCTGCTGGCAGGGCCAATCTCACTTGCACCCACTGTCAGAGCTGGAGCCGCCACTTGCACCTGCTGCCGGCGCCCAGCGCCAGCCCCAATTGCTTGGTGCTGTCAGCGGGTGCAAGCTGCGGCTGCCAGCCCTGATTGCTCCTCAGGGCTTCTCCACCTCCCCCTGCTCCTGAGGGATGATCGGGACAGCAGCTGCTGGCACTGGCCCCAATTGCTCTGCGCCATGAGTGGGTGCGAGCAGGGCCACTGGCAGATAGGGGGCCAGGGGCCATGGCAGGAGGGGCGGGGGGGGGGTGCAGAGGATGGGCCGAGCCCCGCCCCTGTGCCCACCACAGCCTTGCGGCTCACAGTTCCTTTCAAGGTGCACAAATTTGTGCACTGGACCCCTAGTATTGAAATAAATGTACAGGGGTATGAGACAAATGGCGCACAATCTCAGCTTGGATGAAGCAACAAGTTTGAGAGCTAGAGCAGTTAGGCAAAAAATATTTATTGGGTGATTATTAAGTGCTGAGCACCTTGCTTGGTTTAGAACAGTGGTTCTCAACCTGTGGGTCACGACCCCTTTGGGGGTCGAACGACCCTTTCACAGGGGTCACCTAAGACCATTGGAAAACACATAGATAATTACATATTGTTTTTGTGATTAATCGTTATGCTTTAATTATGTTCAATTTGTAACAATGAAAATACATCCTGCATATCCAATATTTACATGATGATTCATAACAGTAGCAAAATTACAGTTATGAAGCAGCAACGAAAATAATTTTATGGTTGGGGGTCACCACAACATGAGGAACTGTATTAAAGGGTTGCGGCAGTAGGAAGGTTGAGAACCATTGGCTTAGAAGATTCCTGAAGTAAATGAGACAGACCTTCAAAAAGATTACAGGTTAGCCCAGAAGACAGATATTAGGCAAATGATTTCAAGTGCGGCATATGCTTCAAAGAAGGAATATAGGGTGCTATGAGAGAATACTAGTAAGTCTGGAAATGTAATTATGCAATACCAACAAAAGTTGTTTCTCATTTTTGCCCATCTTTGCTTTCTTCCACAAATGCTTCCATTTCCTTTCCCCATTCCCAAATCCAATTCAAGTAGCTTGTCTCATTGCCAAAGAGGAACACTTTGCCAGTTTAGAGAAAAGAAAGTAACCTCTGCTGCTTCCTGGCTTTGCGGTCATTGGTATAATAATTGAAAGCATGGAAGTGGACGACTGACCTAGAGAGGACAAAGGATATGGAGTTTTAAAAGGGCAGTGCCTAGCATAGAGCTATGAGAAGCACACAAAGAAATTTGCAAAAGAGCTGACATGAGAAAGAGTCAAAACAGAGTAAGAGAGAGAGAAGGCAAGTTAGGTGGGCAGTAGGCAAGGCTCAGCTCTATGACAGTATCAGGAACAGGAAAATGAACATCACTATAGATCTTACCTACATTAAATGTGTAATAAACACCCATGAACAACTTTATGCCTACCAATTAGGGAACTTAAATGAAATGGACAAATTCCTTGAAATACACAAAATATCAAAGCTTGCTGAAGAAGAAATAAACAACAGAAATAGCCAGTGTTGATTAAAGAAAATGAATTTGTAGTTAAAAATCTTCACATGAAGAAAACTCCAGGCCCGGGTTGACTTCACTGGCAAATTGTATCAAGTATTTAAAGATGAAATAATACAAACTCTATACAAATGCTTCAAAAAAAAAAAGAAAGAAAGAAAAAGGGGAACACTTTATTTCGTAAGGCTAGCATTACCCTGGTAACAAAATGTGACAAAGACATAATGGAGTTAGGGTTGAAGACTCTGTGCTGAATTCCCACACACACCCCCGCCCCCGCCCAATGTTCCTGATATACCTTTAACTTTCATAATTCCTTGTGCAACCATGCCATATTGGAGATCTTTCCCCACAATCTTGCCTCCTACCCAGAGGTATACTACTATTGTGCTTATTATTCAACTGGGGGCCCAGTGCACAAAATTGTGCCCCTTGAAAGGAACTCTGGGCCATGAGGCTGCGGTGGGCACAGGAGCAGGTCTTGGCCCATCCTCCGCACCCCCGCCCGGCCCCTCCCACTGCGGCCCCAGGTCCTCTGCCTGCCAGCAGCCCCACTCCCACCACTGCTGCTCCCATGCGCTAGAAATTCAAATTGTTTTTTTAATACCTTCCATTCATCTCATCCTCATATTCATGTTTTCCTTAACCATCTTGAACATATGGAATATCTATATATCTATAGATAGATAGATAGATAGATAGATAGATAGATAGATAGATAGATATTTAATAGTTTGTTTTTATTGATTTTTAGAGAGAAAGGAAGAGGGAGAAAGAGAATCATCAATGTGAGAGTGTAACATAGATGTTACCTTCTGCACACCCCCAACTGGAGATCAAGCCCATAATCTTGGCATGTGCCCTGACCAGAATCGAACTGGCAACCTTTTTGGTGCATGGGACGATGTCCAACAAATGGAGCTACATTGGTCAGGGTCTTGAACATATGGAATATATTTAAATTAGCTATTTTACCATCCTTGCCAGATAATTCTACTATCTGTATCACCCCGGGTCTGTATCTATTCATTGATTTTTTTTCTCCTGGGTATGGGTTGCATTTTTCTGTTTCTTTGTGCGGTGTTAATATTTACATAGCTAGGTGTTGTATTTTTTAGTGTTCACTTAAATATTGTTGGGCTTTGTTGCTTGGAATCAGCTTGACCCTTTTGATATTTGCTTTCAAGTCTGAGAAGCAGATTGAGAATAACTTTTAGTCTAGGCTAATGTGTCCCCGGTACTGAGGCACCATCCTTTTGAGGACTCTACTGAATGCCCATGCAGCAGGAGTTTGTTTCATTCTGGTTAGTTAGAATACAGATGGTTGGTTGTCTGCGTGAGCTTAATGACTGTTTAGCCTATTTCTTCCTGAGAGTTGTTTTCTTCAGCCTCGGGCAGTTCCTTCCATAAATTCACAGATCAGTACTCAACCTCAAGACCTCAGAGGAGCCTCGAAAGATCTCTGGAGCTACCTCCTCTCCAAAAGCATTTACTTCTTCAGTGTTTTCCCCTCACAAATTCTAGTTACCTTTATCTCTCTGCACTTCAAACTCTATCTCTTAACTGAGCAAGACTGCCAGACTTCATTTTGGTTCTCTCACTTTACTATGGCCTGGAAACTTCCCAGGCAGTGAGCTGGGGCAATCAAAAGGTTCCCTTTATTAGTCTCCTCTCTCTTAGGGATCAAATGTCCTCCACTGTCTATTGTCTCAACTTCTAAAAAATGTTTTGCTGGTTTCTAATTGTTTAAAGCCAGTGAATAAATAGACTCTCTTTACTCTAGTATATCTAGAAGTGGATGTAGCCAACTTAAATGCTTTAAGGTCCAGTGGTTCTCAACCTTCTGGCCCTTTAAATACAGTTCCTCATGTTGTGACCCAACCATAAAATTATTTTCGTTGCTACTTCCTAATTGTAATGTTGCTACTGTTATGAATCGTAATGTAAATATCTGATATGCAGGATGGTCTTAGGTGACCCCTGTGAAAGGGTCATTCGACCGCCAAAGGGGTCACAACCCACAGGTTGAGACAATGTGGTAAAATTTATGGGTACATCACTCTGATTGGCCAAGAAGTATTAATTGGAGGAGAGTGGGACTAGATACAAAAATCAGATTAAGTAGAAATAGTCTGTGCAACAGACAGCAGAAGCATAAATTCTAGGTAGTAGAGATGGGCGTGGACAAGAAGTGATGAATATAATATTTAGAGCAATGGGATCTATTGATTGAATATGGAAAAATCAAATGAGGTAATGAACACAAAATCATTTTCAAACATTTATTGAATAACTACTGTGTGCCCAGCAGTATGGTAGGTTAACAGACTACAAATATAAATACAATACGGTATCTGGGTAAAGAGAGTTAACAGATGTATAAATATAATTATAAAACAATACAGGGACTGCCATAATGGAAGTACCAGCAAGGGGCTGTATTACATAAATGATGGAGCAATAATAGCGGAGGAGAGGCTTCCTTGAGATATGAGGCCATACTTGAGATAACTCTTAAAAGGTAGGTAGAAGCTTTTTAGACAGATAGGGAAGAAAAGAACATTGCAGGCAAATAATAATAAAAGCATAGTGACTTCCCAGAACAGAGACAGTTTCACTGTGAATGAAGTAGAGATTATGTTGAATAATCAAGGTATATAAACATCAAAGTGTAATATTATAAAAGCAAGATATTATTGCATTTCCAAGGATTGTTCCTCTATACATATGCATACATCATGTGAAATGTGTAAATAAGTTTTGGTGATGCCATGGTACTCAAAGTAGATTCTGTATCATCAGTTATATAGAACAGAAGAAATCAATGTTTATGCCTACTTCCAACCCAGGATTCAAGGAATACAATTACTAAGAATGTCTGCATTTATGTACCAAGATAATGTTCAAACAATCCATGCAGTCTAAAAGAAATAGAAATGAATATTTGTAATGGTTCTAAGAAATAAAAAGAATTTTACATAGCATTCATTTTTTTAGAGTATTCTTTTTTTTTTAATATATTTTATTGATTTTTTACAGAGAGGAAGGGAGAGAGATAGAGAGTTAGAAATATCGATGAGAGAGGAACATCGATCAGCTGCCTCCTGCACATCTCCTACTGGGGATGTGCCCGCAACCCAGGTACATGCCCTTGACCGGAATCGAACCTGGGACCTTTCAGTCCGCAAGCCGACGCTCTATCCACTGAGCCAAACCGGTTTCGGCTAGAGTATTCTTTATGTAGGTAAATTCCCTTGGCAATCATTGTTACACAACAAAATAATGTTCTTTCTGTTATTTGTATCCATGACTCTAAAAAACATATAGCTCTCCTTCTTAATATTTCAATTTTAAACATTCTGATGTTAACTTTGTCTTCATCTACTTGTTTTCCGTTTGGAATTCCCATAGTGAAGTGTGCCTGTTCTCTAGTCAAGACCCTCTCTTTAACCTTCTCCAGAAAATAGCCTCCAGTTTGTTGCTGTGTAGTAGAGGGTTAGTCATCTGCAGGGCCGAGTAGCGAAGGTGTCTGTGTAACCGCTTCTCAAACAGACTTTCAGCCAGTCTATTCTTACCCAGCATTTACCTTCTCTATCAGAGGTGCCAGATACCAATTGCTGAGCCTTTGGTGTGGGAGAGGGGGTGGGGGTGGGGACCGGATTCTGCACTACATGTAAATCAGGCTGCTTCTTGGCTTCTCCCCACTGCAGCCTTAGCTCTCCTGGGTCTGCTAAGTTAGTTTCCATTTATCTTTCTTCTTTCCAGCTTCCTATATTCTAGTGATATTGTTTTGTTTTGTTCTCTTTGTTTTTGTGGGTTTAAAAATCCATTTACTATCACTATAGTGGTCTTCAGGAGGAAGCTGAAAATACATGTGTTCAATACTTCCTCTTTAACTGGAAGTTCTTCAGCTCATTCCTGTTTAATATCTGTGTCTTTTATAATGTACATAACATGTTTGTACAATAACACACACAAACACACACACACACACACAATCCTATATAATAAAAGCCTAATATGCAAATTGTTCCCTCGGGTGGTTGTTCGACCAGGAGTTCGACCACTAGTTAGACCCCCTGTTATGATGTGCACTGACCACCAGGGGTGTAATGCAGAACATGGTGGGCATCGGCCATGTGCTGCGACCTCTCGCTGGGGGCAGGGGTGACAGGGACGGAGGTGTGGTGAGAATGCGGGGTGTCTCCAAGCTTGCTCTCACTCCCGCTGCTACCCTCCGTGGGACGCCAGGGCTCAGGGAAGCACACATGCTCAGGTGCCGGGTGCCCGCAAGGAACTTGCCCCACACCGCCTGGCCTCTTTTGGGTGAGCCAGGCTGCAGCCGCTGGGAATGCAGGGGCCAGTGGGGCTCCCCATGGGTTCCCGCAGGAGCCAGTCTGCGAGGCCAGCCAAGAGAGCACGCTGCCCACTTGGCTTCCAAGCGCTGTCCCATTCTGAGCCCCGGCCCACGGCGTCCGGCCGCACTCACCAACCACATCTCCACATGGGGACTCAGGCACTGTGACTCAGACAGAGGGGGCACGTGGGGGCCTAGAGGCTCAGGTGATGCCCACGGCCCAGAGGTCAGCTGTGACCTCCCCTTCCACATGAGACCCTCACACTTCGATCACCGGCCAGGCCTAGGGACTGCACCCATGCATGAATTTCATGCACCAGGCCTCCAGTTTATAAATAAATACCTACTATCACATTGCTCGATTTAAAATATTTTTTCTTCTTACGGATTATGTGATTATAAAAGTTTAAAGGTGATGGCTCTTCCTGGCCTCTCAATCATGGGGCACCCGTGGATCAGAGCTTGGCATTTTTCTCTTTTTGTATTCATACTCCTTAAGGTGATCACTGTTGATGCATCCTGATGTTGATGACTCCAAAATGTATACGTTTAGCCCTGACTTCTGCATTCAATGCCAGATATCCAGATATTCACTTAATATTTTCACATGGATGTCTAACAAACTCAAATTTAACCTCCAAATCAGAACTCTTGACTGCCACAACCCCTCACCCTCCACAAACTGCACCCTGCCCAGGCCACACTAGTTATACAACCAAAAACTTTTATTGAATATCTATATGATTCCAAAGCCAGAGAATACAAGACTAAACCAAACTGAAAGACTGCTGCCATGAAGCTTACATGCTCAGAAGTGGAGGAGGAGACAACTAAAAATTTTGAAGTCAATATATATCTTGTTTCTTTTTATATATACTTTATTGATTTTTTACAGAGAGGAAGGGAGAGGGATAGAGAGTTAGAAACATCAATGAGAGAGAAACATTGACCAGCTGCCTCCTGTACACCTCCTACTGGGAATGTGCCTTCAACCAAAGTACATGCCCTTGACTGGAATCGAACCTGGGACCCTTCAGTCCGCAGGCCAACGCTCTATCCACTGAACCAAACCGGTTAGGGCTATCTTGTGTTTGTATTTCCTTACATTTATGTAGGTTAAGTACTACTAAGAAAAATATAGTTAAGTAAAAGGTATGGACAGTCATGTATATCTGTGTTTTCTGTTACCTCTTCTTTCCAGCTTCCAAAATTTTGTCATTAAGATTTCCTATTTTGCTTTTTTTTTTGTGTGAGTTACTGGGTTTAAAATACATTTATTAGCTGCCATTTAGTAGATTTGAGGAGCGTGATGAAGGAAATGCAGATGTTCAATCTTCCATCTCCACATAGGAGTTGAAGAGTGTTAAGGGAATATTTATGAGAAAATGATATTTAAGCAGAAACCTGAAAGAAGTGAGGAAGTAAGCCATGTAGAGATCTAAAAGAAGAGCCTTCCAGATGGAGGGAGCTACAAGTGAGAAAGCTCCTAAAGGAGTGTGTTTAATGTATTCAAGGAACAGCAAGGAGTCTAGTGCTGCTGACGTGGAGTTGAGAGGTGGGATGAAAAGGGGAGACTGTTAGAGAAGGAAGTTAGAAAGGTGGCAAGGGGCCTGATTGTTTATTGGAATTGATGGTAAGGATTTTTATTTTTATTCAGAATGAAATGGGAAGACCTTGGAAGATTTTAAAGAGACATTATTAAAACTATGTTTTAAATACTCACTCTGGCTGCTGTAGAATATCCTGTAGGGAGATGAAGGCAGAGAAGCAGAGATATCACTAGGAGTGTATCAGCAAGAGTTGATGATGACCTGACCTAGAGCAGTGCCAATAGATGTGGTGAGAAGTGGTAGGATTCTGTATATGCTTTAAAGTTAGAGCCAGAGAATTTTAATATAGATTGGGCAACAGAAGAGTCAAGTATATTCCGAGGTTTTTGGAGACTGAGGAAAGAGTTGTCAGTGAAACAGGAGAACCAAGAGAGGATGGTGCCTAGAGGAAAAGTGATGGAAGTGTTTCAAGAAGGAGGGAGTGATTGATTCTGGTAAGTCCTGCTAAAAAGGTGAATAAGATGAAGTCTGAGAATTGGTCGTTAGATTAACAATGTGGGGATCACTGATGACCTTGACAGGATAATTTCAGTGGAAAGAAGGAAATGTAGCTTAACTACAGTGCTGCAGACGCTGACTTGCTGACTCGGAATAAACAGAAGTTATCTGCTGGAGCAATCTTCAAAAGTAGGCAAGAAAGAGGAGAGCCAGAGTTTAGATGGAGATGGTGGTCTTAAGTAGGAGACCAGACAGTTCATTCACTGCAATGGAGGGAAGCCAGAGGGCTTAGTTTGCAGTAAGTTGGGAGATGTAGCCAGAGATATGGAAGCTCTTTTTTTTTTTTAAATATATTTTATTGATTTTTTACAGAGAGGAAGGGAGAGAGATAGAGAGTTAGAAACATCGATGAGAGAGAAACATCAATCAGCTGCCTCCTGCACATCCCCTACTGGGGATATGCCCGCAACCAAGGTACATGCCCTTGACCGGAATCAAACCCGGGACCTTTCAGTCCGCAGGCCGACGCTCTATCCACTGAGCCAAACCGGTTTCGGTGGAAGCTCATTTTTTATTGAAATAGGAGGCAAGGCCATTATCAGCTGAGAAAATGGAGAATGGACAAGTATTGATTAAAGGAGAGAGAACAACATGTAAAATAGTTGTCTAGGAGAGTAGAAAGGCAAATTAACTAGGACATTATAGTAGGATTGCATGACAGGGCAAAGTTCCACTTGAAGTCATGAAGAAAGATTAGCTTGGGCATGTGATTTTTCTCCATCCATGTTTCATCATCAGGTGCAAGTGAAGAGTCAGTGGAAATTTTGATTTGACCAAGTTTGAGGTTTTCCCCAGCAAGTAATGGAGAGGGGCAAGGGAGCTGAAAGTGTGACAATGTAGTGATTATATTGTGGTGGACCACCTCAGCTAATGCATTCTTTATCACTTGGTTGCTGGGTAGTAAGAATTGGGGCCGGCCTGATGACCCTGATCGGACAGCCAACCTCCCACGGTCCCTCGCCTCCAACTCCCAGGTTGGCTGTAAGAGTGCACTGACCACTATAGGGCAGCTCCTGCATTGAGCATCTGCCCCCTGGTGATTAGTGCACTTCATAGTGACTGGTTGTTCAGTCGCTTGGTTGCTTAGGCTTTTATATATATAGATTACTGGATTTGGTATTTAACATTTTCTCAAAAATAAGAAAAAGTGAGTATTTTATTTCAAAAGAGACAAAAAAAAAAAACAAAAACCCACAATAGCTGGTGCCAATAAAAATTAAAGCTTCTAAATGAAAATTAGAATTTAGGAAAATTTTATCTACTACTATGAGCTTGACAGCTTCCCAGTACATAAGAACTTTTCTAATGAGATCAGAAGAAAATGAATTTTTTTAATATTGTATAATAAAATATGTCAACATTTGCAAAATCCAAATAAGTAAGTTGGCAAATGACCTGTGCATGAAGTTATAAAATCATATGTAGGCAAAAGATCCATTCAAATTTTAAAGTAGACCAATGAATTTCAATACACAAAGTGTTAAATTGATAGGGTTTCAGATCCCCTGTTGTAACTAGCCTTTAAGGAATTACTAGTTGTTGAGGTTTAGTGCAGTATCAAATAAGATATTCACAAGTATCTGAAAAAGTCCATAAAATATTCTTCTTTTTCCAGCTATGTTAGTATGAAGACTGATTTTTTTTTATATAGTTCAACCAAAACAACATGTTACAACAGAAACAGATAGGAGAATCCAGATGTCTTATATTAAATCAGACATTAAAGATATTTGCAAAAATGAAGAATAATATTCTCACTTTTTTTGTTGTTGTGGAAAATAGCATTATTCCCACTGTGTGGGAAAACATATTCGCCAATGTCATATCTGATAAGGGCCTAATCTCCAAAATTTATAGGGAACTCACACAACTTAACAAAAGGAAGATAAACAACCCAATCAAAAAATGGGCAAAGGACCTAAATAGACACCTTTCAAAAGAGGACATTCAGAAAGACAAGAGACATATGAAAACATGCTCAAAGTCACTAATCATCC
>NW_006296625.1:5495160-5501985 GCF_000327345.1 Myotis davidii | reverse complement strand
CAAAGGACTTGTATGCATGCATATAAGCATAACCAATGGACATAAGACACTGGGGGATAGGGGAGGCTAGGGGACTGTCTAGGGCGGGGGGCGGGAAATGGACACATATGTAATACCCTTTGTAATAAAAAATTTAAAAAAAATTTAAAAATTTAAAAAAAAAGAAAATAGCATTATTTTAAATAAAATTATTGATGTTAATATGTAATAGGTTAATTATTGTTTTAAATAAAAGAATACATAAATATTTTCTAATTCTCAGTTTTAATTTCTAGTACTAGAGAGTAATAGGTATAACTCATATACACAAAATGTTTTGGGGTCCTTAATGACTTTTAAGAGTGTAAATTTCTGGAGACAAATAAGTTTGAGAGCCACTGCTCTAGGACTTGGAAGGAGAATGAAAGAGACAAAGATACAGAGGTGAACAAATATATAAAGATAACTTCAGATTGTATAAGACCCTAAAAGAAATCAGGTGATGTGATACACAGTACATGGGTAAAATGCTTTAAATACTAAGCTCAGGGAAGTCTCTGAAGAAGTTATAGTTTGATCTGAGACTTGAAAAATGAGTAAAACTGATCAATTAAAGAGCCAGGGGAAGAGCATTCCAGGCAGAAGGAGAGATAATTTCATCAATCTGAGACAAAAAAATGTTTGCATGTCTGAGAACTAGAGAAGAGTGGCTAATTGAGTGGTCATCAGAGGAAGCAGTACTAGAGGAGGTTGGAGAAGTGGGCAGAGGAGCAAGGCCCTTGGTGGCCTCCATTTGGATTAAAACAAGTCCAGTGGGAAGCCACTGAAGGCGAAGTAGGGACTCTATAATTTGGCTAAGATGTTAGAAGCTGACTGTGGATGCTGTCTACCATGTGAGGGAGAAGGAGAAGGATGTGGATGCACTCTACTGAATATGACACAGTAGCTAGAGATAATGTAGAGCTTAAAAACATAATGCTTTATGGAAACAAACAAAAAATGAGATCTATGAATGTAAATTTTAAAATATACACATGCAAAATGAAACTACATGTTTCCAAAGTACATTTAACCTTAAGAACACACATCAAGCGCATTAGAGCAGTTACCTGTTAGGAAGGAGAGGATGGGAGCGAGGAATGTGATAATGTGAAGAAATCCATTTAGAATTGCTTTTTGGCCTTGTTCAGATCAGTGATGACAATGGAGCATGAACCGACTTAGATGAACTCAACCTCTGCATCTATTCCATCCTCCTCTAAATTTTATTTTTAAAAAAATTAAATAAAAACTATGTATATTGTAGGATGGTAACAAATTCAGTTTGCATATTTGTAGAAGGATAATAAGAAAAAATTGCTACCTATTGTATGATTGATCAGAGGAATCAGCCAGAGACCTGTAGAATTCTTGAAAGCTGAAAGATCTCAATAATTTGGTTTTTCTAGCTCCCTGGTTGCAAGTATATCTTTTCCCTGTTGGAAAAGACACCAACAAAGGGGACTCCACATCCTCTTTTAAGAGCCTGTTTTAATGTGTAACAAACAACCCTTCTTTCTTACGTCTGTACTGTGTTTTCACTGTTACTTTCAAGTCATTTCTGAGAGAAGATGGATAAAAATTGGTCTATGTCTTTCTTATGATAATGCCTCATGTATTCAGAGACAATTATTGTCTCCTGACTAATTAATTCCAACTCCTTCTACCTGTTCTCATGGGTCTTATTTATTCACTATTTTAATCATATTATTAAACTACTCTGAGCTTCTCCACTTCACAGCATCCTCAAGGTGAAGAGACATAAAATGGATGCAATACTAATTCCACAATGGCCCAATGTATGCCTAATTGAGAAAGAAATTATTTCCAACGATTGCTACCAAGAGTCCTTAAAGATAATAACCAGGGGCTGGGAAATCTCATCAGCCTTTTTCTTTATGCATTTTAATTATAACAATCCCTTATATGTATAAATGTTATTGTTACAAAACACTGTCTGATTTGATCTTCCAACTCAATAGTGATAGGAAAAATGTCATAATTCTCATTGCATAGATGAGTAATGTAAACTACAAAGAGATTAAAGTAACTTTCCTGGGGTCACTGAGCTCATAGGTGCTGGAGGTAGGATTTATGATTCTAAGCATGTAGGAAGCATGTTTTATTTCAAGCATGTGAAGAGCAGTATAGCGTAAGAGAAAGAACATTAATTTGTTGCCAGAAGACTTGGAAATCAGACCCCAGCTCGGCCACTGGCAGCCCTGTGACCAAACAGGGATAATAGGGTTAATGTAAATGTACGGTTCAGGTGTAACAAAGTCTATAAGCATTGATTTTCATGTTTTCTTTTCTTTGTTTTGATTATTTGAATACATCTGATTTAAAAAATTACTCCAAAATAATTTGCGCTTCTGTTCCCACATCACCAGTTCATTCTTCTTGAAAATGTTTTCCTTTGTTGTTATTTGGGTATTCTTCCTGTTCCACCTGGACTAGAGCAACATCACCTGGCTCTTGTTTTTTAGATATTCATTAACAAAATTAGGAAACACATTTGCTATGACACTTTTGCTCTTCTTTAGATTATATAATCATCTTCAAGAGATTTAGCTATAGACAAAAGAATGAAAAGTATTTGATATTTGTGCTTCCTTATACTTTTGGTTTTTGAAGCACTAAAAGATAGAGCAAATGACCACAGGAATTGAGAAATAAATATTTTAATATCAATGTAACTTTTGTAAGCCTAATGACTTTTTAAGCCTTTAAAAGTAGGGGGAAAGGGAACATCTGTAATACTTTCAACAATAAAGATAAATTTTTAAAAAGTTAATATTGGAGGACAAAATTTCAGAATGTGTCCATGACCCACTATTGCAATATTTTATTTTATTATACATGATCACAGTACTTATACACCAGATTTTTCCCATATCGAGTGTTACAAAGGCTTTACAAATTATAAGCAATGTGTAAACTTTACTTTTTGCTACACAGGGGACATCTGAAAGTTTCTGGTTCACACCCACACCTAGAAAATGTCCTCTTCTCATTCACAGACTGAACATTGGTCCAGGGCGTGTGTCCAGAATTTCCTGAGACTCAGTGGCTCCTTATTTATGGTTTAGTTGTTCAGTACTTCCTTGGATTACATGAACCAATTTAATTCTTCTTTTGCCATAATGTGGTAAAATCTCTCTCTCTCTCTCTCTCTCTCTCTCTCTCTCTCTCTCTCTCTCTCTAGCTAATAGCTGCTACAACGAAGATTTATTCATATGTGTAAGGTCATGTCTGTCACCTAGGATGCTGAGCTGAGTAGGTCCAATGGGAAAGTGAACAGGAGAGAGCAGCCTGGAGAAAGTAATATTAACCTGGCAGCAAAGAAAAAAATCATGCAGCATGGGAAGATTCAAGAACTTTACCTCGTGAGTGTTCAACACTGCACAGTCAAGGCATTAGCAACAGTATTGAAAGAACAAACAAATGAACTGTCTGATAACTGTCTCTGCTTTCATAGGCACTGTGAGATATTATTACTCAGTTGCCATTGATTTGTTGTAATTGTTGCTCACTTCAGCTTTGCTTCCAGTCTTGAATGATTTCAATGTGCTGCCATCGCTGTAATATTCAAAAGTGTGACAGAAACATATCAGACTGATAGACATAATAGAAAAAAGTTGAAACATACTTTATTTTCTCAAACTCTGGTCTTCTCTCTTTACATTTAGTATGTCTAGAATTGGAATATGTTTTACAGTGATATGAAAAAACCCCACAAAAACCCTGCCAGCCGTAGGGGGCGAGGTGGGAGGCGTAGGGAGAGAATATGTTGTCATTGTCTGCGCATGTGCAAACTTGTATTTAGCCGGAATCTATTCAACTTTGTTATTTGCTGTTGAATTTTAATTTAATGAGAATCTTGCTTATATAAAGTGAAAGCCTTTCACTAAAGCATTGAACGTCTATCTGTGAAACGCTCCCAGCTGGCTTTTAAGAAAAGTAATTATTAATTTACAAAAAACCCTGTGATTTTACCCAAATAGAAAGTGCAGGAAAAACACTGGTAATCTTCAATATGCCTAGAAATTCTCCTCTCAAGCTTTATGATGTTAGAGTTCAAGGTTTGAGCTTAAACTATGAAATGCAGTGGGTCACCATAGTATTATTCATAATTAAAAATAGCCTAACATCATGCAGACTTCTTGATGTCAGACATGTAGATTTACTCTCCAGTGCAGATTTGCTGCTCAAAGAAAAAATACAGAATTATATGGATAAGAGAATTATATTGGCAAATTAAAATAAATTCTCTTCATTTAATATAGTTTTTATCCTTGAAACTATTGCAAAATGAATGAGGTGTCTCAATATTCCTGGCAATTGAGGGGTCCATATATTTTTTCTGTACTTTTAAAAGATTGCTAGTTGTGACTTGAGCATCTGTTTTTCATATACATAGATGTAAAAAAAAAAAAAAAGTGTGCCTGGCCTGTGTTGCTGTGTTCTAACATTGGCCTCCACCAAGTGGTTTCCGGTTCGATTCCCAGAACCTGGGTGGCAGGTTCAATCCTCTGCCCAGGTTGGGGCTCCTGCAAGAGGCAACCAATCAGTGTCTCTCTCTCGCTCTCTCTCTCTTCTTCCCTCCCTTACTCTCCCTCCCTCCCACTCTTCCTCTCTCCCTTCCACTCTCTCTCTAAAAAAATAAAGTAAAAATAAAAAATAATTCAATGGGAAGAACATCGTAGGATGAGGATTAACAAAACAAACAAACAAACAAAAATGTGTTTGGATTAAATACGCCCTGGTTTAACTGAATTGCTTAATAAATAATTTTATCTTCTCATCCTCTAAAATTTCCAGGATATGATTGCTGTTGTAGAATGATAGTTCTGTAAGTTTCATCTGCCATACTTTTAAAAAATTATCTTTTGTAGAAAAAGCTTTTTTAAGTTTTTATGAAAGGTTTTCACCAAGAAGTCTACTCAAATCAATTGGTGATGATTAAATGAGTTTCACTGCCACTTTAGGGATTCTTTTTAAACTCTCAGAGAGATTGGGAATTGATTGGGATTGAAACAAGAAGAAATCTCCAACTTTAAAACATTTAATAAACCGCTCTGAAAAAATTGAAAACTGTATGTCTTGAGGCTAGTGATTACTGAGATGACAGGGTCATTAATAAGGTAAATAGTAAACATAGCCAGCCATGTAACGGTCTTTTATTCCAGCATCAACTGATCTGACAAAGAAGGTTTAAGTGATCTTTAAGTTCAGAGTTGCAGCAGTATTAGGACTTCTTATTTTGGAATCACCCATTTAATTAAATTCTATAACCTATCTAGAATTTGTGTTCTTTGTCAAGTATATGTAGCTTTCTTGGATATTTGATATTTTAATAAATAGTTGTATCACAATATTTTAATGTCAACATAACCTTTGGTAAAGCAAAATTTCATTATGTAAGGATGTTTAATTTTTTAAAAGTAACTGAATACCTTTGTTTATCAGGACCCTAGTAAAAAGTAGTATGGATGGAGTATTGCAGCTTGATACTAGCAGATCAGATTCAGTTTCTTTGATCTGCTTAAGTTTCCACAGGAATGGATCTTAAAATAGTCCCCACATCATGCTAAGATATTGCAACCTGTCACTTCTGCCACCTGTGCTTGAACTAGCCCACTGTTGTTCAAGGGAAGCCACATGCAAGCATGACAGACTTTATCATCTCTATCATTGTTATTATGGGCCATAAATTAGGAGAACACATTAAAGCATTTCCTATAATCATATACTACTCATGCAATTACCATTGCTGCTATTAAATTTAGCCTTTTTTTTCTGAACCCTGACATTTTATGTCAGTGCTGCATAGATAAATGATAATTTTCTTTCAGGGAGTAAAATACTTCACCGAAACAATGAGTACAATGGAAAAGCTTATATATTGATTTAAATAAATAACTTTAGGAAGAACACAGGAAAGGATAAGTTTTCATTTTTAAAAAGATGGTATTTAAAAAAATTAATATTCACTCATTATAGTTAGTTACAAAACAAAAAAATATGTTCTTAAAAAAAAACACAAACCGAAATCAAAACACACAAAATAAACAAAAAACACCCCAGACTTTGTAGTAAAACAGAATCTGTAGTTCTATTTATTGTATTAGATAATTGGCTAGTAAGATATATCCTCAAACAATAATGCAGTAAAATGTTTTAGTGATAAAAGAAAGCACCCCCCTTTTTGAAATATATTTTATTAACTATATACTGTATGTTTTATGTTTTTTGAATTAAAGAAATTAAATCAAAATGGGAAACTACCAAAGGGAGAACTGAGCATAAGTTGAGTCTGAGACATGGCATGAAAAACAAAACATATGCATGGATGATGGAATTTTTAAAAAGAATGACTTCATTGTTACCATTCTTTTCACCAAAGAAACATCCCCAGGTATCAAAAATGAAACAAAAGGGAGCATAAGAACCAAAGATGGTGCTTACTTAATAAACACTATTCAAAAATAAGAAGGTGGACTTGCTCATGAACTTCAGCTGTTTTGAAGGTTCTGGTTAGAAATGACATAGAAATAATAACACTTCCCATGTAAAAATTATGATAGTGGGAAAAAAATGATAGTGAATTACCATATAATGATTAAAATGACTAACTTACATTCTGAGATCTAGTGTTGCTGGACTAGAAAGAGGAAAGTAGCGAAGAAATTATTTACTGTGAGAGAAGGTCTGTGGACAGAACCAAGATGGCGGCATAGGTTAACGCCGGAGTTTGCTGCCTCGAACAACCACTTCAAAAGTGAAACTAAAAGACGGAACGGCAAT
>NW_006296625.1:5486042-5493832 GCF_000327345.1 Myotis davidii | reverse complement strand
AGGGAGTGGACTGGCTATTCTGGGTGGGGAAAGGGGTTTGGGGGATGTGGGAAGAGACTGGACAAAAATTGTGCACCTACGGATGAGGACAGTGGGTGGGGAGTGAGGGAGGAGAGTGGGCGGGAACTGGGAGGAGGGGAGTTATGGGGGGAAAAAAGAGGAACAAATGTAATAATCTGAACAATAAAGATTTAAATTTAAAAAAAAAGAAATTATTTACTGTGAGAATGTGATTTTTTTAAAAAAATTACTTGTCTTGGTATATAATGAAATTAATTTTATCAAACTGGCTTCATGATTTAGCATAGACATTGGTAAACTAACACCTCAACTTTAAAAGTTGACATGTGGCCGTAGCCGGTTTGGCTCAAGTGGATGGAGCACCGGCCTGCGGACTGAAGGGTCCCAGGTTCGATTCCGGTAGGGGGCGTGTGCCTTGGTTGCGGGCACATCCCCAGCAGGGGGTGTGCAGGAGGCAGCTGATGGATGGTTCTCTCTCATCGGTGTTTCTAACTCTCTATCCCTCTCCCTTCCTCTCTGAACAAAATCAATAAAATATATTTTAAAAAAAAGTTGACCATGTGGGTGAACATCTTTTGTATTTTTTTAATGTCAGTTTCCAGCCTTAACCAAAAGCTTCACCTGAATGTGTATTTATTTTTTAATATGAAAGAAAAATGAAAAACAAATATAAGACAGTTACATTTTTTAAGGCACCAAAAGGCTGATTGTCCTGATGTTGAACCACCAGATACAATTTGAGACTTGACAAGAGGTCATTAGGCCAAAAATGTCCACTCGGAGGCCTGAGTGATCTAGATTCTTAACTTATCCTCAGAGGATAATTTTATAAGGGTGTCACTTGCAGTACTTTGACTGGGTCTGGTTTTTCTGTAACTCTACTCTGCAATGGGACTAGATGGAGGAATCTTATATATAACAACTCTCTTTGAATACCAAATAAAGGTTATGGGTTCTGTGTACATAAAATATGAACACTTACACAAATATCTGCATGTACTATAATATCAAGATGTTCACAGATTCAAGAGCTCCTGTGTACCTGGTCCCAGGTAAAGAAATTATTTTGCAAGATCACATATGCTATAAACTTGCTGTGAGCACAGTCTTTTCCCTGCCACTGAAGTCTAAATAACTTCCATAATATGATAGTCTCACCTGCCAGTAGGTATAATACTTACTGCAGGATAAAATAGCAAAGGAGAGGAGCTTTGTCTGCCAGTAGTAAACCCAGCATACAAAAGGAATAAAGAAGCCCTAAGTATTAGTCAACCTGTCTTCACTGACAGCCCCAAAGAAATCAAACCTAAATTTGCCTAATGCTCAAAATTTATCTCTTGATTTTACAGTAGCTTTGATAGACAAATGTATGTTTTACATAAGTAGCTATAAAATAATATATATTTTACTCTTTTAAATGGTTTAAAAATATGTCATTATGACATTCTAACTCTGGTGGGGGGGAAAAAGCACAAAAGAGAATATACTTGGTTTCAAGCTTTTCTGCAAAAAATAGTAAGGTGGTGAAAAAGAATTAGGCATAGCAGTTAAATCTCTTGCTTCGATTTTTGTTACAATTAGAGAATGCATTCATCATACAATGTCTTACTGTCAAATTGATACCAATAGCTTACACTGAAGACATTTTATGAAGCTGATAGGTGAAAATTATATGAGTCAAGCACCAAGATAAATACAAGAGTGAAAAGCTTTCTTTTCCTCTTGGGGAAAAGTCACATTTATTTAGAGTGTCAAGGTTTAAAATATTACTTAAAAATAAGCATAATGTAAGAGAGATAAACTACTCTAATTTGGGTGAGATAAACATTTTATAAGTTGAAATGGATTTCTGCTTACAGCCAAGATGGAATAACAGAGATTAGATTTACCCTCCTGCCTGACACAAATAAAAAAACTGAATAAAATATATAAATCATTGGTTTTCAAGAAATTTAACATCAGGAAATCCGTGACAGTGATCTAAGAAACAGGAAACAAATGAGATGAACAACAAAATTACCCAGTTTATTGCCTAGAAATACGTTCTAGATTGTGATGCAGAATGGAGGAAACCAGATGGAGACTAGGAAGTCTCCCTAAGTTCAGGAAGCACGGTTTGAGGCCAGGAGGGCCAAACTGATAGAGTTTGCAGGGCACAGAGGAGAAAACTGTATAAACAGAGATATCCTACATACACTAACAAAGCTCACTCGAGAAAAAAATTAGATCATTTTAATGGTAATATATTTATTAAAGAAAATGAATTTTTATCTAAAAAATTTCTACAGAGAACAACTCTAGTCCAGAAGGCTCTATTGGCGAATTTCACACAAATGTTTAAAGAAGATAACAATCTGATAAAGACTTCACCAGAAAACTTTAAAAAAAAATACTTTCCAACTCATTCTATGAGACCAGCTTTACTCAGATTAAAAACCAGACTGAGATTATACAGACCAGAAACTACAGACTAATATTTTTCATTTACATAGATGCAAAAGAATTTTTAACAAAATTTGAGCAATTTGAATCAGAAAGTAAACTCCAAGTAGGGTTGTTGTTGTTGTTGCTGTTGTTGTTTTTCAGGAATGCAAGGTATGTTTCACATCTAAAAATATCTTTAATGTAATTCATCATACTAACAAATTAAAAAGGAAAACCATATCATCTCCACTGGTGCAGAAATGTTTAATTCACATCATTCCTGATTAAAACTCTCAACAAACTAAGAAAAGAAGGGGACTTCCTTAATGTGATAAAGGGCATTTATGGAAAGCCCACAGCTACCATCAGACATAATGGAGAAAGACGGAATGCTTTACCCCTAATGCCAGCAACAAGGCAAGTATGTCTGTTCTCACCATCTTTGCTCAACATTTTATAGGAGGTTAGAAATAAAAGGTTTGGACATTGGAAAGAGAATAAAAATGCCTTTATTTATAGGCAATATGATTTTCCTATAGGGAAATTAAATGGAAACACATAAAAGAGGTTAAAACTACTAGAGTTTAGTGATTTTGAAGCATAAAAGTGCATTATACAAAATTTAGCTGTTTTGCTCAGCTGGTGTGTCTCAGAGAGTTGATTGAGCAATGTCCCATGTACCAAGAGGTCACTGGTTCGATTCCCAGTTAGGGTACGTGCCTGGGTTGCAGGCTTGATCCCCAGTAAGGGAAGTGCAGAAGGCAACCAACTGATGATTCTCTCTCATCGATGTTTCTATTCTCTCTCTTTTCCTCTCTCTATAAAATCAATAAAACATATTTTAAAAATGTATTTAAAAATTTAGTTGTTTTTCTTTATATTAGCAATGAAAAATTAGAAATTGTAATAGAATTTTTGACAAAGAAGCAATGACAATTCAGTGGAAAAAGAATTATCTTTTGAACAAATGATACTAGAAAATTTGGACATGCATATACAAAAAATTTTGATCCATATGTCACATCATATACAAAAATTAACTAAATGCCGAAACCGGTTTGGCTCAGTGGATAGAGCGTCAGCCTGCGGTCTGAAAGGTCCCGGGTTCAATTCCGGTCAAGGGCATGTACCTGGGTTGTGGGCACTTCCCCAGTGGGGGATGTGCAGGAGGCAGCTGATCGATGTTTCTCTCTCATCGATGTTTCTAACTCTCTATCTCTCTCTCTCCCTCTTTGTAAAAAATCAATAAAATACATTTTAAAAAAACTGATAAAAAAATTAACTAAAAATGGATCATAGAACTTAATGTAAAACCTAAAACTATAAAACTTCTAAAAGAAACATATTAGAAAATCTTGGGTTAGGCAAAGATTTTATAGATATGATTCTAAAAGCATGGTTTATAAAAGAAAAAACTGATAAATTGGCTTCAAAATTAAAAATTGTTCTTCAAAAGGTACTATTAAGAGAATGAAGAGAAATTGGGAAGAAATTAAAAGCTGTAATTTGAACATATAAGCCACAGACTAAGAAAAAATATTTGCAAATAATCATTATATCTAATAAAGAATTTCTACCCAGATGTTTTTAAAAAACCACCTCTCAGATATCAATAACAAGAAAACAAATAACACAATATAAAAAGGGCCAAAAGATTTCAACAGACCTTTCACCAAAAAAAAACAACAACATAGAAATAGCAATAAGTATATGAAATGATGCCTAAAATCATTAGTCATTAGGGCAACGCAAATTAAAACTACAATACACCACTCCAAGACAATTCAAAAGCTAATATACTGTACTAACACTAATTAAAAGCAAATGGGAGTAGCTGTATTAATATCAGACAGAGCAGACATCAAAGCAAGAAAAGTTATCAAAGAGAAAGATGGGCATCACATAATGATAAAGCAGTCAATTCTCCAAGAAGATACAAGAATCCTTAATGTGTATTCATCTAACAACATGGTGTCAAATTATATGAGGCAAAAAACTGATAGAACTTCAAGAAGAAATAGATAAATCCACTACTGTAGTGGGAGACTTCAATACCCCTCTATCAGAAATAGACATCTCCAGTAGGCAGAAAACCAGACGGACATAGGTGAACTCTAAAACACCAACAACTAGATATAATTGGCCTCAATAGACTACTTCATCCAACAACAGCAGAATAAGCATGCAGTCTCAAGGTCACATTGAATGTTCACCAAGAGTCTGGGCTGTAAAACACACCTTAACAACTTAAAACAATAGAAATCAAACAATGTCTGCTTTCAGACCTGAATGAAATTAAACTAGTAATCAATAACAGAAAGATAACTGAAAAGTCTCAAAACACATGAAGATTAAACAGCACACTTCTAAGTAACATATGGGTCAAAGAAGGAATTTTTAAGAGAATTAAAAATATTTTTAACTAAATGAAAATGAAACAACTTATCAAAACGTGTGAGATACAGTGTAAGCAGTGGTTAGAGGAAAATTTATAGCATTAAGTGCATATATTAGAAAAATAAAAACAAGTCAAAATAAAAAAACACTAAGTTTTCACCTTAGGAAACTAGAAAAGTAGAGCAAATTAAATGCAAAATAAGCAGAAGAAAGGAAATAATAAGAATTAGAGCAGAAATAAAAGAAACCATAATCAGGAGATCAATAGAGAAAACCAACAAAACCACAAGCTGTTTCTTAGAAAAGATTAATGAAATTGATAAGCTTCTAAAATCTAACCAAACCAAACAACAAAGAAGAAAAAGAGACTGGACACAAATACTAATATAAGAAATGAAAGAGGGGATATCACTAGAGAGCCTATGGACATTAAAATAATAACACAATACTATGAACAGCTCTATGCACACAAATTTAACAAACTAAGATAAAATGGTCCAATTCCTCCCTAACCGGTTTGACTAAGTGGATAGAGCCTTGGCCTGCGGACTGAAGGGTCCCAGGTTCAATTCCAGTCAAGGGCATGTACCTTGGTTGTGGGCACATCCCCAGTAGGGGGTGATCGATGCTTCTCTCTCATCGATGTTTCTAACTATCCCTCTCCCTTCCTCTCTGTAAAAAATCAATAAAATATATTTAAAAATAAATAAATAAATAAATATAAAATGGTCCAATTCCTTTAAAGACACAATTTGTTAAAACTCATACAAGAAACAATCTGAATAGCTCTACATCTAGTAAAGAAATTGATAACCTTCCAAAGCAGAAAACACCAGGCCCAGATGGTTTTACTGGTGAACTCTACAAAATATATAGGGAAGAAATTATACCAAAGTTCTATAATTTCTTTCAGAGAATAGAAGCAGAAAGCCTACTTCCTAACTTATTCTATGAGGCCTGCACAAGAAAGAAAACTATGACCAATATCTCTCATGAATATAGATGCAAGCATCTTCAACAAAATATTCTTCCCTGTACTCCAGCAATGAACAAGTAAAATTTGAGAATAAAAACACAATACCGTTTTCATTGCATGCCAAAACATGAAATATGTAGGTATAAGTTAACAAAATATATGTATAATCTATATGAGCAAAACTGCAAAACTCTAATAAGCAAAATCAAAGAAACTAAAAGAAGGGATAAATATTCCATATTCATGGATAGGAAGATTCAATATTATCAAGATATAAATTCTTCCCTGCTTGATCTACAGATTCAGTGCAATCCCAACTGAAATCCAGCATTATTTTGTGACTATTGACAAGCTGATTCTAAAGTTTATATATAGAGAAAAAGACCCAGAATGTCAACACAATATTGAAAGACAATAACAGAGTTGAAGAACTGCTACTACTCACCTTCAATACTTAATATAAAGCTACTGTAATCAAGATAGTGTGGTATCGGTGAATGAATAGACAAATAATCAATGGAACAGAATGGAGAGCCCAGAAATAGACCCCTCCCCCATAAATAATTGATCTTTGATAAAGGAGCAAAAGCAATACAGTGGAGCAAAGATAGTCTTTTCAACAAATGTTGCTGGAACAACTGGACATCCACATGTGAAAATAAATAAATAAATGTAGACACATACTTTACACATTCAAAAACTGAACTCAAATGGGATGAAAGGACTAAATGTAAAATGCAAAATTACAAAACTTCTAGAAGATAACATTGGAGAAATTCTAGATGACCTTGGGTATGGTGATAATTTCTTAGATACAACACCAAGGGCATAATCCATGAAAGAAATAATTGATAAAAATTAAAAATGGTGGCAGAGTAAGTGGATGCTGCATGGACATGCTCCCTAGAATAAACTGGTATTACAACTAAAATACAGAAAAACTTCCTGAACAATCAATGGAAAACCCGCAGGAAAGAACCCTGATACCCAAGGATTGTAACTGAAGACTGCATAGAGACTGGTAGAAGGGGCAGAGGCATGAAAGGCTGGCTGGGCGCCCACAGACAGCAACAGAAGTCCTGGAGAGATATCTCAACTGTGGGGGGTTGTCACTGAGAACTCTGGGATCTAATCCCCAAGCTAGGCCCTCCAGCAGAGCACCAAAACTGAGGAGGGTACCCACATAACATCTGGCTGTGAAAAGCAGCAGGGTACTATCAGAGAGTAATAGCTAAAAATTCAGGCACCTTCTTAAACGACCAACACACAAAATTCCCTGTGGAGCCATCCACCTTGTGCTCCGTCAGAGTGAGGGTGAAGTGGACTGGAGCTGTGAGAGCAGAAGCCAGGATTGGGGACTCAGGGGATAGAGCTCAGGGGCAGACACCCCAAGTTTCCTGGGCTGAGCATTCCCTCACACAGAAGAGGACATCTTTCCCACATAGACATGTGCCTTGCCTAGGGGTAAGAAAATTGATACATGCTATTGGAAGCAACCTTGCCCTGAGGCCACTTAATAGATTAAAAATAACAATTAACCTCCAGGCAGAAGCAACTGCCCCACCCTGTTGAAAAAACTCTCACAAGACCTGAGGACGATTGCCTGGGGGGAAATTAAAGTTGGAATCCTATCAGTCTCTAGGCAGAGACATTTTCTGGAGGCTTTGAGTCTTTGCCTGATCTAATTAGTTAGAAACAGCCTTTTAACACTGTCCTGCACTAGAGATTGAGAGGTGTAGAGCAAGCATGTCAAACTCAAAGGCTAACACGGGACAAATAAATGAGGTATGCAGCCT
This sequence comes from Myotis davidii, assembly GCF_000327345.1. Lineage (NCBI taxonomy): Eukaryota > Metazoa > Chordata > Mammalia > Chiroptera > Vespertilionidae > Myotis > Myotis davidii. The sequence goes on along the minus strand of NW_006296625.1, from coordinate 5,486,218 downwards.
GCAGGCCGTGAATTTGACATGCTTGATGTAGAGGATCTACCTAATACATAGTCACAAACCCAAACAGAAAGCCAAAATGAGGAGATAAAAAAACAACCCCCAAATGAAAGAACTCGAGAATTCTCCAGAAGAGATAAATGAAGCAGAGATAAGAAATTTATCTGAAACAGAGTTCA
>NW_006296625.1:5484552-5485728 GCF_000327345.1 Myotis davidii | reverse complement strand
TGCAAATGGAAAAGAAAAAAAAGTTGGAGTAGCTATACTCATATCTGACAAAATACACATTAAAATGAAGGCCATCACAAGAGACAACAAAGGTCACTACATAATGCTAAAGGGATCAATTCAACAAGAGGATATAATCCTGGTAAACACATATGTACCCAACATGGGAGCACCTAAATATATAAAAAAATTTCTAGAGGACTTTAACAGAGAGATCGACAACAATACAGTCATAGTAGGGGACTTTAACACTCCTCTGACTTCACTGGATAGATCTTCAAGACAAAAACTTAACAAGGAAACGGAGACTCTAAAGGACACACTGGATCACATGGATTTAACTGATGTTTATAGACCATTTCATGCCAACGCAGCAGAATATACATTCTTCTCAAGTGCACATGGATCATTCACAAAGGCAGATCACATCTTAGGATACAAACAAATCTCTACAAGTTCAAGAAGATTGAAATCATATCAAGCATCTTCTTATATCACAGTGAAATGAAATTAGAAATCAACTACAGTAAAAACACACAAAAACATTCCAACACAGGGAGGTTAAATAGCATGTTATTAAACAACTAGAGGCCTGTTGCATGAAGAGATTCGTGCAATAGGCCTTCCTTCCCCCTGGCTGCTGGCACCCATTTGCCTCCGGCACCCGGGGCCCAGGCCTTGGCTCTGGCCAAGTTGTGGCCAGAGCCAGCCCCGGAAATGTCAGGCTTCACTGCTCCGCTGACCCTGGAGCCGTCAGGCCTCGCTGCTCCACCTGCCAGGAAATGTCAGGTCTCGCTGCTCCACCGGCTCCAGAAACGTCAGGCCTCGCTGCTCCACTGGCCCCAGGCCATCAGGCTTTGCTCCACCGCTTGGAGCCTACCTATGCAAATTAACTGCCATCTTTGTTGGCGGTTAATTTGCATATCGTGAATATTAGCCAATGGGAGGCGTAGTGAATGTATGGTCAATTACCATGTTTGTCTATTATTAGATAGGATAAATGGGTTACCAATGAGATCAAGAAAGAAATCAAAAACTTCCTGGAAACCAATGAAAATGAACACACAACAACCAAAAATCTCTGGGCCACAGAAAAAGCAGTCCTGAGAGGGAAGTTCGTAACACTACCGGCATACCTCAAAAAAAAAAAAAAACCCAAAAAACACAACAAAAAAA
>NW_006296625.1:5478939-5482397 GCF_000327345.1 Myotis davidii | reverse complement strand
GGTAGAATCACTATGGAAAACACAATGGCATTTTCTCAAAATATTTAAAATGGAACTTCCATTTGACCCAGTAATCCCACTTCTAGGAATACATCCCAAAAAATCAGGAACACCAATCAGAAAGGATATATGCACCCCTATGTTCTAGCAGCACAATTTACAATAGCTAAGATTTGGAAACAGCTTAAGTGCCCATCAGCAGATGAGTGGATTAAAAAACAGTGGTACATTTATACCAGTGGTTGGCAAACTGCGGCCCCCTGAGTGTGGCTCTTCCACAAAATACCCTGTGTGGGAGCGCATGTACAGTGCTATTGAAACTTCGTGGCCACACTCAAAGGGTCAAAAAGCTGCATGTGGCTCACAAGCCACTGTTTGCCAACCCGGATCTATACAATGGAATACTACGCTGCTGTAAAAAAGAAGGAAGTCTTACCATTTGCAACAGCATGGATGGACCTGGAGAGCATTATGCTAAGCGAAATAAGCCAGTCAGAGAAACATAAATATCACATGATCTCACTCATTTGTGGAATATAATGAACAACATAAACTGATGAAGAAAAATAGAGACAGAGAAAAAAAATATTTTAGAATATAATAGAAGTAATCCTGTTATATGCATTTTTAATATTTCCTACAACTTTTGTGATCATATACTAAAATAACTATGTTAGGACAGTTTTTGTTTTTCTTGAAATATTAGTGATTATTGCATGTAACATTACAAAAAAAAATAACATAGATGGTGCTGGGTGGGAACTGGAAATACCGAGAAGAACATTTTGTAAAGCACATGATTGTCTAACCATATGCTGTATACCTGAAACTAATGCAAAATAAATATTGAATGTAAACTGTAATTAAAAATAACACACATCTGTTAACGGACTTTTACCCAAAATACAGGAAAAAAAACTCAACACGAAAATAAGCAACCCAATTAAAAAAATGGGCCAAAGAACTTAACAGACACCTCACCAAAGAAAATATATAGATGGCAAATAAGCATATAAAAAGATGCGCAACATCACAAGTTAGCAGAGAAATATTTCTAATGTTAATGTATAGTACCATGGGATAATGCTTTTTGTTTCTAGTACTCTTCCTTGTGTCACTTTGCATTAGTTTTTGGCACAAAAGCTATTTAGGATAATGTTTTATAGGGAATAATCTAAAATAATCATAGATCCCTTGTCTAGCAGAATAATCTAAAATAACTGGTAGATCCCTTGTTTGTTCTAGTAGTTCATCTTAGGATCCTGCCTTTTGATATCATTAGCTTGGCCTTTTCTACCCATAAAAGCTTACTATCAATTGAAATTAGTAAATTTTAATGTGCATTTGAATACCCCATCACATTCTAAAATATGAAACTACTGACTCCATTGTTGACTCTGGATCCAACAACCGTTAGCTTCGGTTCTTCAGAAACTTACTAAATTCTTTTCTTGCTATGTCTCATTTCCTCTTTACTAAAATTTGCTTAAATGTCCAATAAAACATTGCTATTATATGTATATGTGCCTTCTATCATACTCATACATCTAAGTGTGGTTTTGGTAGAAGAAAAATAAGAAGAGCATGAAGCATGACTTTGAATTCTGGTCTAGATGATGGAGTAGGTAAGTGCTATGCTCACCTCCTTACATGACCACATCAAAAATACAACTAAACTACAGAACAACCATCACTGAAGACCATCTGAAGTGTAGCTAAATGGAAGTCCTATAATTAAGAAAATATGAGAAGCCACATTGAGACTGATAGGAGGGGTAGAGACACAAAGCTGTCTGGTCCCACACCCACATACGGTGGTTAAAAATCAGAAGGGGTATCTTGGCTGCAATGGTTCTCCCTGAGATGTGAAGAGTCCCAGCCAGGAAGGGAAGTCCCCATAACTTCTGACTGTGAAAGCCATCAGGGATTGTAACTGAGTGAGAGAAGAGCTCCTAGAATCCTAGGTGTTCCACTAAAAAGGCTCACAAATGGACTCACTCACTTACAGATCACATGCTCTGAGCTCCAGCACTCGCGTAGTAGTTTGAAAGGAGGCAGGGACGTACAGGGAGGAAATGAATTGCCTGACTTCAAGGTGAGGGCTGAGGAGACAGCTTCTCCCAGACAAAGGTGCTGGCAGAAGCCTTTGTTTCCTGGCTGAGCCCTCTCCTTGAAAGTGTAGGTAGGCACCATATCGGAGTCTACATCAACCTGGCTAACACCTTTGGCCCTGCCCGGATGATTCTCAAGACTCACCCCACCAACTTGCTGGCCCACCCAAGCTGATCCAGTAGCTTTTCCATTCAAACACCCTGTTTTGGCTCTTGCTGTGGACTTTCTTAAAATCTCCCAAAGGTTCACAAACACCAAACAAGCAGCATCTGGCCTCGGTGTGCCCTGAACCTCTTACTAAGCAGCTCAAACCCCAGCAATAGTGGGAACCAGCCTCAGATCCCAGCTTAGCCTCTCCCAGGCACCTCTATGCCTATCACAAGTGGCAACCATCTATAGATCCCTTTGTAGCTCACATACAGTGGCCCCAGATAGGGCATAGGCAACAACTGACCTGGGCCTGTACCAGAGCCCCTCTCAGGAGGGTCCAGAATCAATATACCCAGCAGCCAGCTGCAGACCACACCAGAACAGCACCCAAACATCTCCATAAATTATATACCCAAAGGGAAGAGTCGGCAGGCATCAGAATCCTGCTACAGTGAATCCTGTGACAGAGGGTCCGCTGCTGCAAAACAGTTCCTTCACTGTAGTTACAGCCAGTCCTCACAACCAGTCAGCCTAAGGGCCAATCCCTCCCACTGGTGTGCCCACAGCAATCAAGGCTCAACTACAACAAAAGGGTACACACAAACCACACAAAGGACACACCTGGAGCATTCGGCTCAGGTGACTTGGGAGACTGCACAACTGGGCACCCAAAAGGACACTTACTACATAATACCTCTCTGCCAAGACCGGGAGATTTATATCAGCTCTACCCCACACATAGAAACAAATACAGGGACCATAACATCCCTTCTTTTTATATTCAAATAATTCTGTAATGAAGGCTCTGAAAGGACAGAGCTAATGTTCAAATGTTACATGATATTCTGGTGTTTCTTTAAATACAACATATATTTTGTTTTCTTCCTTTAAGTAAAGTATCATATGAAATTATGGCAAACTGGGGTCATTTTTAGGAACCATCCTATCTAATAAAAGAGAAACATGGTGATTGGCGTACAACCGCTACTCTTCCCATTGGCTAATCAGGGCAATATGCAAATTAACTGACAGCCAAGATGGTGGCTGGCAGCCAGGCAGCTTGAAACTAACATGAGGCTTGCTTGCTTCAGTGATGGAGGACTCCAACGTTCCCCGCCTGCCGCTACAGGCCTCTGAGCTGCAACTCTAAGCAACTATGTAACAAATATAGAAGCTAAACAAAACCCCAGAAACCT
>NW_006296625.1:5470027-5478085 GCF_000327345.1 Myotis davidii | reverse complement strand
GCTGCCCCTGGTGGTCAGTGTGCGCCCACAGGGGGAGTGCCACTCAGCCAGAAGCTGGTCTCATGGCTGGTGAGCTCAGCGGTGGTGGTGGGAGTCTCTCCTGCCTCTGCAGCAGCACTAGGGAAGAAGCAGTGAGCTGAGTGGGTAAAGAGCAGCGAGCAGGTGGATGGTAAGGAGCGCAGGGTTCCGGACTGCAAGAAGGATGTCTGCCTGCTGGCTTAGGTCCGATCTCCACGGGGAACAGGCCTAAGCCGGCAGGCACACATCCTCCAAGGGGTCCTGGACTGCAAGAGGGCACAGACAGGGTGAATTTCATGCACCAGGCCTCTATTACTAATATAATTCCAGAAATAACCATATTTCTGGAATTTATCTAATAGACATATTTTAAGGAAAACAATTGAATGTGTTAAGTGCCTGTTGTATATTCTGCATTGTTGAATATACCGGGGACATAGAAAACTAAAATAGAGAGCTCATTCTACAGGAAAAATATTAGTGAATCAGAACAATATAAAACTGTAACATATCTGAAAGTTGTGCTATAGTTGAGACATACGAAAGGGGTTCTGGAAACAGAGGATGAACACCTAGCTGTCTGCTGGGAGGAGAGGTATACAGGCTTTCTCAAGGAAGTGAGGATTAGGTCGTGACTTGAAAACTGTATGAGAATTGGTCTGATTCTGAGATGAAGAGTCCAGAAAGAGCAACCAGTATATGCAGAAAATGAAAGAAAGGCTTATTTGGATAATTATTTCCACATAGGAGGAGTTTAGAGTGCTTCTGGTACAGTGGGTAAAGTTGAGTGTGAAGAGGTTGAGGAGGGCAGATTATAAGGGATCTCATCTCATACCAAGGATTGTCCAGGAATTCATGAAGTATCATTTAATGATTTAAGCAGTTGAGTGATATGATCTGTTTTGTTAGCAGTTTACATTTCCAACCATAAGAGAACTAAGAGAACTTCTTTAGAAAGGGTCCCAATGTCCTTGTCCAGCCAATCTATTTCCAAGGCTTAACACAGTGCCTAGAATATGATAGCTGCTTGAAAAATGTTTAATATATGAGGAAGTAAATAGATAAATCAATCAATCAATGACAGAGCTAAGTTAAGTTAGAATTTGCTTCTGGACTACAGATCAAATTTTTTACAGGGGTAATGTTAAGTTTTATTTTCAGACATTTAAACAAAAAGGGGGTGAAATATGATTGACCAAATGTGGATAATTATGAATGCTGGGAATCTGGTACCTGGTGGGTCATATTTCTGTTTTCTTTACTTTTTCAAACGTTTGACATTTTTCCAGAATAAAGAGGCTTAAAAAATTGCTCCTGAGATAAGGAGAGCTGATTTCTAGATTCCAGTGTGTTGAAGCATAAATATCTTAGTTTTAAAAAGCTAAACTTTTAAAGAATGATATTTTTGTACTTAAAAAAAATGAAAAGAAAAATCATGGACACTATAAAAAACATTTGGAGTCAATGCAACCCTTGATTTCTAGATTTGTAAGTTTTTGATCTAATGTTGGCTAGAGAACTTCTTGATTTAAACCTTTTCATAGTTTATGTCATAAAACTGAAACTAATCTGTTAGAAATGAGTTGTTAAATTTCTTTAAAATATGGAAATTATATGCTCATTCTAAAAAATACTTTGAAAAAAATGTTTTCATATTAATCTATATCACACTTGATTACTTCACAAAATTTGTTATTTTGTAGTTACTAAAAATAACTTGGTGGAATTTATTCCTGCTTGTATTTGTAAAATATATATACTTCGTACTAAAAACTACATATATAAAAATTGTTTCTATTTCAGGAATATAAATTCTTTATATTTAAATTTAAAAGGTATGGATAGCCATTGATTCATACCTCTTTCAGTCCATTCAATAAATTGAGTAATTGCTCCTAAATAAAGTTAGGTTTTAATAATTGATAACCTCTGGAGACTGGCCAGACTAGCAGTCTTTGCTTTGCAGGTGTAGAGGAAAGTCTCCGCTGCTTCAGGTTAGCTCTCATATCGACCATCAGCCTCTGGTGAACTGGTATCTCCATGTATTGGACACAATGTTGTACACATGCGTGTCTAACTGAAAGCCAGTGTTTTAAATGATGATTCTTCAGTTGATGTACAGAGAGAAAGTGAGAATGAGACTAAGATAGGAGTAGGAATGGCAGATGGAGACAAGGGACAGAGAGTCAAGATCGACTTTGGGTCTTTATTTTAACTCATATGATTTTGCCCAGGAAAAAAGAAAGTTTCACAGTAGTAGTACAAGTCACCAAAACTTGTGACCGAACTTATTTTTCTTCTTAACATTAAAAAAATTCATTTCTATTAAAATAATCTCTTAATAATAAAAAGGAAAAAGAAGAGACCACGTAAGAAACTGGCTGAATAAAAGGGAAATGAGCTTTGTAATTATCCTAATAGAAAAATGCTATGTTAATAGGCATTTACTAATGTGTGTATGCATTTTTTGGAGATACCCTACATATGCTTCACAAATAGAAAATTCTTGCTGTTTATTACTTCATTTCTTTCCTATGCAAAAGCAGAGGAAGGAACAGTTTTTTTCCTCTTTTCACACCTGTTGTGTAAATTGTCTCTCTAGTCTTTTGCCTAATAACCAGGAGAACTCAAAATAAGAGATACTGAAGATCTTAATGTGTGACTGTCTCAACTAACAGAAGCAAGGAATAGATTCCTTCATATTTTAGAGCTCTTAAGATCTGTCCAAATTAATTGTGTATCTTATTTCCTATATTTGGTTTACCATTGGAAACTAAAGTTTGAGTGATGGAAGAGAAGGAAATTGGAAATTTGTAGAGATACTGAGAAAACCGAAAATTTGCTATATCAGGGAAATATGGAAATCTTATACATATATTTGGACACATACACAAAAACACCAAAATATTGAATGACAAAAACAAGTATAAAGTATAACATGTGCAAACCAGAGAGGTGAGGATGGCAAGACAAAAAGGCAATATATTTCTTCCTTCTAATACAATACAGCTTACTTGATATTCTTAAGAAAGATGTTCTAGAATAATGTTCAGCTACATTATTCTGATAACTGTTGAGAGGAAATAACACATATGCCCTTACCAGTAGATCCCATTTAAAGGCTACATTAGTTTTTATACAAATTATTATCAGTTGGTAAATTCTGATGAACATTAAAAAATCCGCTATAACCATTTCACCCACACCAATATTTTTATGCATTCAAATGTAAGCATGAAAATTATGAATGCAATGGAATTTGTAGGTGTAACATCAAAACCAAATTATAAGCTTTTCTTAAATTTTGAACATATACATCTCAGTTGGAAGACCTACTTGCTATCAACAGTATTTTAAATTTTAACTGTATAATAGAACTCATTCTTTAGGGTAGTTAGCTAACCACTATTTCAACAAATACACGACTATAGCCATCAAAGGGAACAAAGTAGAGAGGCATAAGTCAAGATCTTTGCCAAGTATTTAAATAAGAGAAGAAAAATAGAGGCAATTTATAAAATAAGGTAGTAAATTAGGCCTTCCTATAGGAATTTGGAAAAATGGAAAGCCCATTTTTTATTACAAAGTCAGTTTAAATTGGCTTTATTTTCCATTTTGAGTTGGATCTTACTTTCATATATGTCTTACTGTCATATTTGAATCTCAAGTCAGACTTGTGGGCACTCTGAAGATCTTATTCTTTTAAACAGCCATTCTCCTTTCCCAACAACAGTGTCTACTTTGGTGTCCTTGATTCTGAGTGTTTTTATTATGCAGAGATTCCTCGCTAAGTTGTCAGATAAACCTCCCCCTTTCCTTTCCATGAGTAAAATAATTTTTTTATTCTTTGGGGTTTTTAGTTTACGAATTTGGGTACATGTAAAGGCAAGTTACTACATAACTCTTGCCATCAAATTCCCTCTTAAAAGCACATTGACAATAGCATGCTTTGTTTAACACACTACCACTAGCAGCTTTCAATGACACTGCATCCCTTCCCCGAGTCTATTCTCTCTCCTTCCACTGTTCTCTGATCAGTCCAGCCCACTCTCCGTCCATCAGACATCTTCATATGATACAACATGCCTACAGACTTCTCCTTTAAGTTTCTTGCCATCTGGAACAGCTTTTTCTACTCCATCCACTGTGTTGCTTTAAATCTTGGGGGAATATGTTCTAAAATTGCTTTTCTACATTAATCTTTGTAATTGTACTGTTAGATCATGAAGTGATGTTAAAAATAAAACATGTATGTCCATGAAGATATGTCTTTCTTGTGCAAACTAAAACTTACATTAGAAAAAAAAATTCCAAGCTCCTAGGATTATTTAATTTGGAGGAAAAAAAAAGTTGAGTAGTGAATTACTAATAATATTTAAATAAGTAAGGGATTATTTGATTGTTGATAACCAGCTAATTTTTGTTAGGTTAAAAGGAATTGTGCTCTAATTTAAGTGAAAAGCTTTCTCAGTGGAAACAATATAAATTGTTAAATAATGACTTGGCTTCCTCTAGTCTTTCTGTAGCAGCTAAATAGTATATTTGCTCATATTGCAAATTTGATATATATTCAAACTTTATAAAGGGAGAAGAATATGTGTGTTGAGAGAAAGTCAGAGAGATCTGAGCAGAAACATACAATATTGGGGAGCAATCCAGAAGGAGTGAGGTATATTACACAAGATTCTTTTGACAGCTGTATTTTGTTGTCAGGACAAATGAGTATTAAAAGAGGTTGTTTTTGAAGAACAGTGTTTTCTACTTTTCCATTTCTACATTTTATAGCTATAAATAAAGCATATATCAACATAAAAAAGGGATTTAATATATAATTTTAAAAATTTTTGCAGAGTTTTTTGAGCTATGTATTATCTCATGCTAGTGGAGATAAGCAAAATTTTTTTCATAAGTGTGGTGGAATCCTTTTATTTATAAATACTATCCTATCTTGTTCCAGAAAGAACTTGAATGGCAGCATTTGATTATTTCATTAGAATAATAACTTATCACAATCAAGACAAACTTTTTGTAAAATATTTATCGTGTTTCATGTGATGCCAAGTGAAAACAAGTGGTGAATTTCACAGAAATTTTTCTTGAAATTCACATTTCAAGAAAAGTTTGTAATTCTCCTAAAGAGAGTACTATAATAAAAACATGAATCATTGGTTTTCCAAACTTTTACTACTTTTGTTAGCCTTCTTATATAAAAGGCATGAAAATCTTTTAAATTAACACTTTATTTTTGAAGTCCATGAAAAAGTTAAAATAAACAAATAGAAAGGGATATAGATGGAATCTGAACTATCCTTATATGCAAAAGAGAAGGCTGAGAATAGAATTGCAAGTGCCATCACCTTGGGAACTAAAATATAGGACTTTAAGGTAAGATTTTCTTCCTATATGATATGTACAGTCTTTCTGTATATACATGCACAATAAATGACTTAATGACCCTATAGTTAACAGAATCCAGAAATGTGTTTTATATTTAAAGAAATTAAAATGTTATAAGGAGTGTTACATTTAAAAAATTAAGTAAAATTCAATTTAACATCCACTGTTAAAAACAAATAGTTTATTTGGCTTAAGAGAAGTTTTAATTTTTAGCAGTTAATATATATTTTCTTAAAACAGACAGATAGTTATAAATTAGTTCAAAGGCAGCCATCTTGAAATTAGGTCTTTGAAAAATAAACTCTAAATATTGTCAAAGGTTAGTCAAAATGACAGAAACATCATATTCAGAAGACTTCGAAGGGCTATTTTCCTTAAAAAAATTAGGAGCTAAGTATAGTAGCATACTTAGGGAAAGCTTTTGTAGCTTCTAAATGGAAAACATACATAAGATAATCATACTAGCTTTCAATGTTTACATAACAGTCACAAGATATATGTGGAAAACTTTACCCAGGGTAATTTTATATTTCATGTCATAATTTGGTTTATTTTCCTTTGTAAGGATACAACATCTATTAGTAAGAATCAGACTAATACAAACATTTTAAAACCACAAGATTCTAACTATAATCCTTAGTTCTTGAAATCTGTTTATTTGAAGAACATTGTAATATAAAATATTACACTTATTTGAAGAATATAATACTTTTTAAAAAGAAAAGATACACTGGAAAGCATCAATCATAGAAATAAACAGAACTGCATAAGGGCATATTAAATGTCTGTCTTTTCAAACCTAATCACCTAGAAGAAGCTAATTTACCTATAATAGTTTGAATGGAATTACTGTCTTTAAAAATGCAAATATTTTCAATATTGGAAGGATAGCCATTTCAATAAATAAGTTTCTCTGGTAATTAAAATGCAATCAGACAACTCTTTTTTATTTGAATTAAGGTTGTTTAAAAAAAAAAGGCAATTTTTACATCGTATTATTCCAAGGATGTCTAGTCTTTTTTTCTCCTTCAGCATATGTACGATGATTTCTGGATGTTTTCGTATAGGATAGGGCATTACACAGATGCAGTCTTGCAGTGCAGCCCAAGGCAGTTGCAGCAAGTATCTCCCACTAGGAATGTTAAGGAGCTCAGCGGGTACAAGGCTTGAGGAAACAATCCAGAAAACCACGATACAGCTTGTGGGTCCTTTCCCCCAAGAATCACCTTTTTCAAACCACATTCATAAAATGCAGTTTATTATCTAAAATTTTTAAGGAGAATCTTTTGTTAAATGTTAACAAAAGAACGACTATCCTAGTTCCCTTTAAAATGCAATTCCTACAAACAAAAATCCACTCTCAAGTCTTTTGGAAAAGTGCTTAAATCATCTGGAGATAAATATCACTTAGTGTCCTTGTTTTCTAACAAATGGCTTTTTCCATTGTTTCCATTAATTTCACCCATATTCGTTTTTTAACAAACAAGGCCCTCATCCTCATCACAAAACGCAGATGTATGATTTAGCCTGTAAAACCGGTAATTACATACTAATTTACGAAAGATTAATTTTTTCTCCTTTTGTCAGTTTTCAAGAAGTCTTCCCGTGATTAACTGTAAACAGGAATGGTTTACACCTCAAATTAGAAGCCATTAATTAGTATGACGAAGTCAACTACAAGATACACAGATAATTTAAATTATTTAATCACTAATCACCCGGGTTAAAGTGTAGTATACTGTTTCAATATCCTTCGGAGGTTATTGATCTGTCACTAAACTACCTCCAGAACAGTTAGGATAAATACCAATGTTCTTTCCTTTCTTTCATGTTTACATTATTCCTTCTGGTAAACACTTAAAAAAAAGCATTAAGGTTCTTGAATCCCAAATCCCTAATTAGCCGTCACTACTAGCCGTTTTGTAATCAGGAAAAGAGTATCTGAAGTACAGATCAGGAGTTCGCTTTGCCCCTATAACAATAACAGCATTTTTTAAATGTACGCTTAAGGCAATGGCAGTAACATAAGATACACGAATAGGTGGCTTCAGCGAAGAGCGGGCTAGCAAACGCAAGTGCTTTAACAAAAAGAGCCCGAACCTTTCATTGCAATATCAAGCGCTGGAATAAATTACACTTTGCATCGGTTGCAGAAATAACGCAGGACAAGACTTACACAGATGCCAATCCGCAGCATTTATACACATGCACATGGCAAGAGACAGAAACCAAACACTCTCATTCAACTCGGGCCGGGGAGCGCGATCCCGAGTTTGCCCAGCGTGAGAGTGCGCTCTGCGTGTGTCTGTGTGCGTGCGTGAGAGTGAGACCCATCCTCCGGGCATTTCCCCTCTTTGGGCAGTTTTGCTTCATTTGTTTCCTATTTCTGCTACATAGAAAGTAACTTCCATCTCAGCGCCAGCCAGCGCCACTGAATAGAGCTGTGCTGCGGCTCCGTTTGCGTCAGATCCCTCCGCGGAGCCAGCCCCGGCCCCCTCCCTCCCGCGATCGGCCTCCACAGAGAAGGCGCCTGCCAGCCAACCCGCGGCTCCGGCTCCGACATCTTCTCCAGCTGGAAATAAATAAACAAATCGCACCTTCGGCCAGGGAGGGTTGGGGTGGGTGGGTAGGGGGGTCTCTCCT
>NW_006296625.1:5469088-5469335 GCF_000327345.1 Myotis davidii | reverse complement strand
TCCCAGGACCTACCAGAATCTGGTGAGACATTCACGTCGCGGAGCAAAGAAACTTTTCCCCGAGTCGAATAAAAATTGAATTTCCCGCAATTTTTTACAGAGACAAAAATTTATTTGTTTATATTTTGGGCTTCCATGTAGAATTTATTTGAATAAAGGTCCCCAAGGCTAGGAAGAGTTTTTAAACCTCTCAATTAGATCTTTTTTTCAATAGTCCACCCAACAGAGAAATTCCATGGGGGCCTGC
>NW_006296625.1:5450166-5469011 GCF_000327345.1 Myotis davidii | reverse complement strand
TGGCTGGTGACTAACCGCTCCGAAGTGGTATTAGCATTTCACCGGCAGGCTCATCGGCAGCAGCGGAACCGTGGCGAGACGTGATCTAATTTTTGTTTTTCTTTCCTTCTCTCGTTCCTTTTTGCTTGCTTTAAATGCAGAGCTATGTTTTTTTTTGTTGGAGGGATTCAGATGTGTGAGAGTTGGCCTTCACCACATCTTGCATTTACCAAAACAGCGTTCGCAGAAGTGTAAAAAAAAGCCTGTTAATGCCCTAAAGCCAGAAGTTGAGCAGGCTTTTTTTCTAATTTTGCTGATGCTGGTGTTCTGCCCCTTGTCCGATGAACTGTTCCTAGAGGCCACTGAAGCGTCTTTATTTTCTTTGGCCACGCATTTAGTGAAGATGGAACTTGGGAAGTAAAAGTTTTCCGATATTACTTGGGATAGATTTTGTTAAATCGTTGAAAAAATGCCTACTACTTAGTTTTGTGGGTTTTCAGGATGGATATTTTAGTAATTTGTAGAAATTGACTTCTAAATGTGGACCTATTACTTTAGGACTGTGACTGTGAAAAGTAAGGTATCTGTATCTGGGAGTTCTGTGTATTTCCCATGTTCTTTTCTCCTAAACTGATTTAGGTTATTTGTATGAATATGTGCGTGTGTGTTGGGCAGTTAAAGCACTCACTCGGGGCAAATCAAGCATTTAAAATTTATGCATGCATTGATTTTCTGAGACATATTTGCAGCTGATGTTGTGATGTAGTTAATGACTGTTACTTAATGAGGGCTTCTGAAACATTTGGACGTTTCAAAGCTAGCTTAGAATTGAATGGCTTGAGTAGGGTGAAGGCATGACGTGATTTTGATTTGATGGCTTTCCCTTTCATTTGGATGTAGAACATTTAACGAGTCTAAATCTCTTATGATTTAATATAGGTTGTTGATAAATGCCTACATCTGTTGAAATAAGCAAGGGCACTAAGGTTTATTAGTAAATTTAATGGAAACTTTAATAGTTTGCAAGTAGTGATTTAGGCTAGTTTCATTCAGTACTTGGCTAAAATGAATAGAGTTTGAAGCCAACTCAAATTCATTAACTGCAGTATTTAAATTTTTAGATTGTAATCTTTGACAAAATCTAAAGTGCCTTCCTTGTTATTCCAAAAAATTACAAAGATTATAATTTTCTTTTTTAAGAATTGGGCAGATTTTACAAAACTCATCTTTGCATCTTATAAAAACCAACAACCCCAAGTTCTTAAAGATTGCTGTGTTTTCTTGGAGACAGTTGGTAATGTTATATTTATATTTTTAAAATGAAGTGGTAAATGGTATCTGGCCAAATAAGGGGAATGTCTTATCCTTGTAGGAATATTGTTTTGTTTTCTCCAGTAACAAAAAGGGCACCAATGGTGATTTTTAGTTAATTTAATTTTTTGAGAGGGTTTCTTGTCTCTCAAATATTAATGCATTTATATTCCTGGCTCTTTCTCAAAACTTAGGACACAATAAATAGAGTCTTCATCGGTATTAATTATGGACATCCGCCTGTTTCGCACGGAAGTGGTTCTTACTTGGAGTGTTTTCATCTTTATACTAGAACAGTCATGTTGGCATTTCATGAGACAGTTAAAATTCTCATTAGAATTCGAGTTCTCTTTTTATTCATTCAGCATGTTGCTCACTCCGTATCTACTGGATACAAGGCATCATTCAAGGTGCTTTCATATTCATCAAACTATATCTAGGTGTGTAGGTATGCTGTTTAACTTCGACTTTTTAATTGAGATTTAGTTAACTCTAAAAACATTTTGGAACAACAGGTATCTGAGCACATTCTTGTTTAATAGTAAGTAGGATCTTGAATTTTATGTCTAGATGAACATGCAAAACTTTGTATAGTATTCTCTATTGTCTTAATTTATTCTTATGACTTAAACATGTTTAACTTCGTTGCCCTTCAAATTGCTTTTATTTGACATTGATTTGAAGACTTTTGGTGAGTGAAACCAAAATAACTATCTTTGATAGGTGGTTTCAGTAAGTGGCTGCCTCTACCTGGAAATTTGTTGTTACATTCCTGATAAATGAGTAATATTTTAAACGGAAGAATTCATATGTCAGATCGAATTTTCTAGAAAAATCTCAAATTACAGTTATTTAGAATAGGAAGTAATATTTGTATTTATGAGCTTAAAAATAGGCGTAGATTAGTATCTGCAATCAGCCTACAGATACAATCAGTGATTGATTTTACCAAGAGAAAAGTGGAGATTTATGAGCAGTTTTAAAAGTTTACAGATTTTTTAAAAAAATTGATGTGTTTATTTCAAGTGTGACTGATAAAACTTCATTGTGATTATTCCCTCTACCTTAAGATTTAAAATATTTTTGATAGGAAATTAAAGGTTTTTTTTAAAAAAAATTTTGCTCTGTGATATATGTCTTAGTTTTATATTTTTAAAAACAGGAGGTCGATTTAAAGCACAAGGGCATTTTAAAAAACTTTTATCAGAATTCTTATTTTTTAAATGGAGTGAGGCTTTGGAGGCAAACTACAGAATAGGAAAACTCAAATAATTTTTGGACAATTATTTGTTTATTTCTTAGTTTGCATGATGGAATTAGTTCGTTTGTTAACTTCCCTTTCTAGTTGCACCTTACTTAGTGATGGTTGCGTATTTATGAATTTTTACTCATTTTTACTAGATTTGGGACTCTGATCACATTTCTTGATTACATGGCTTTTTTCTTTCTTTCCAAAGCAGGGTTCATGTTTTGCCAGTTTGTTGAAATGATAATAATATTTATTTTTATGTTTTGTAGTGGTATTTACATTACTTAAAATGATTCCACTTTATTAGAAATCATTCTATTTAAGTGAAATGATTGGGAGTCAGGAGATGTGGGGTTGTGATCTTAGCCCTACCAATAGTTAACCTGCAGGTAATCTCCAGCAAGTCATTTCTGGAGCCCCAGTTATTCATGAAATAAGTGAATTACAATTTTTCTAATCTGAAAATAGGTTTTTGAAATAGAAATAGCAATACATTGTCCCTAATAGTTCAACTCTTTCCGTTCGGAATTTTATTATCCGAAACACAGAAAAGCAGATACAGAGAAATCATGCAGATTTTAACATTTTATAAATGCTTTTGATAGTGCCATTGTTAGGTTGTAGTATGATTTCTCTTTGCAAGGATGAAAATTTTTAAGACAGTAACTACATTGTCCACTACCTCTTTACCCTCTAAGTTAGTATGATTTTCGGTATGGTTTAAGTTACTAGGTTTAGTGAATTATTGGTGGTCTTAAATTCAGAGGTGGATAGAAACCATGGTTAAGAATTACTTAGTTATGTATCAAGTATTTAGTGTGCTGATTAATGTGAAAGTTAAGGTAAAAAACATAGGAGACCAGTTTTAGGGAAAAAATACAGAACACTTTAAATGTTTTTGAGTCAAGGAATCTCATTCTATATTAGAGATAACATAGTACTTTTCAAAACTTAACCAGTATAATTTGGAGTGGGGTGTGCCATATGAAGTAAGTGTGTGTTGCAGAGTTTCCATTTCCTTTTTTAGTGGGGTATCAATGAAATAGTAAGCTTAGCTTGGTAGCCTCTAAAACAGGGCTTTAATGTATCATGATCATCATAACAAATGAAATGTTAGCTGAAGTGGACAAAATTTCATCTTATACATGTAATTATTATAATGGTACTTACATCATTATTTTTAAAAGTGAGAGATTTATAAACATTTCAAAATTAAGTATCTGTTAAAATCTTGATACCTTGAATTGGCCTTATGCAAAGAGGAAGTTGTATTATCTTCTCCCTAACTACATAGTGATGTTTTGATTGTTATGGGGTAGAATAATAAGTACTTCAGGAGTCTGTTTCCCAGTCTATGAAATGGGCTAATAATAGCACCTATGTTGTAAGATTCTGTGAGTGATAACAGATTGGCACAAGTCACATGCTAATTATTAAGGGTTTGTGTTTGCTATTACTAGAACTATAGTAGTTATAATAAAGTTTGTTCCAATTATAGCTTTCTAATGTATTAAAGTTCATTTTAAGAAAAACATTATTTCAGAAACAAGTATACATAACTTTCTGAACATAACAGCTAAAGTATAAAAAAGGGCACTTAAAAACTTCAGAAAATACTACTAATATAATATGCTCTTGACCGGAATCGAACCTGGGACCTTTCAGTCCACAGGTCGACGCTCAATCCACTGAGCCAAACCGGTTTCGGCACTAATATAATTACTTTTAGATTCAAGAATAAGAAAGCCTAAGATATAAAAAAAGTATAGTAAATACCAAAAATAAATAATTCTTTAAAAATGTTGGGTAGAATATCTAGAAAACTTTTGATGGTCTGTATAGTGATTCAAACAAGACTATTTTTCTGTAATAACATTAAGAAGTATTTGGGTGTTTGAAATATCCAGAATTGATTAGAGGATATATGCCTTTTTCTTTTGATAGGTGACATTTAGGAATATGTGAAGGATGCATCTGACTCCTCCTATCCAGAGATTTATGTAATTTAAAATCATCACAATAGTTTGTATTCTTTTTGGAAATTGTCAGTATTTTGCCAGTCTGGCTTAATACTATGTATGTTTTTAAATAAAGAGTTTAATGAAGACTTATAAAAATTCTTGTGAACATTAGGTTAAATACTATGAATATCAATTTTTTAATCCACTTGGTATCTCTTTATTAGATAACTAGAAATTCCTTTCACTTACTGCAGCCATACTCCCCCGCTCCCCCAAGCTTGTTGTTATATATCATATCACTAGAGAATTGTAGCAAATAAAATTGTATTTTACCCAACTTATTCTGGATAAATAATACCAAACAGGTTGATTTAACTCTTGCTAGTATTCCCTCACAAAATTTTAGAATTCAGAATATTGCAATACTAAGCAAAGGGGCAGTTATACTAAACATACCCATTTAGTATCACTTTCCATCTTAATGTATTTTTAATTAACTTTAAGAAAGTCATTACAATGAGTTCTATTAGAAAAATTATTAAAAAATTATTAGCAGTAAAAATTTAGGTTAAGTTGCTTTCATAATTAGATCTAAAGTGAAAAAAGACTATTTGATAATAGGAACCAAATTGAAATTTTTAGGAATAAATTTAAAATGTGTAAAGTTACCAATTTCTGTGTTTTTGTTTTGTTTGTGAGTTGCTATGTTTGTGAAATAGTAATTTATGAAAATTAATTATTTAGGAATTATTAAATATGTTACTGAGCATATGGAATATAGATTTTAAATATTTTATAACAGATTGGGGAAATGATAATACTTTTTATTGAATTTGAGATTTGAGGGTACTGAAAAATCAAATTATGATGATGCACATAGAAATATTTAGGTGTAAGAAGCTTTGGTCTCTATAGAGAAGTCAGTCATTAGGTTTAAATCAGGTCTACCTTTAGTTATTTGTCGTCCGTCCCCCCCTCCCACAGTGTTTGGAGCTCAAGGATCATTTAAGGAAGAGGATGGTTGGATGAGAAGTTTTGATACTAAGAAAAATTAGGTAGCAACATGGTCTGATACAGCTTCTACTTAGTTAAAAGTAATTGAAATTGTAAGAGATGTGATTTGTTGTATAAGGCTTAGTAAGTTGTTACTATTCATAACAGCATAAATGGTGGCAGCCTTCTGCAAAGGAAGCACATAAAAAAATCTATGTAGTGATTCTGGACTCCAGACAGCCTGTTGTCATGGGGGCATGACCCATTTGGTTTCTGTCATGGATAAATAAGAGGCGCATAGTCTTCTCAAAGGTTATAATATAAATCTTCTCAGAGGTTATAATATAAATGCAAGAAATATTTATCTTTGCTTATGTCACTTGGTTCTAGTTTAGTTTTGGGGTGTGGAAATAATAAATTCTAGGCAACTTGGAGAAATACACATTTTCTGAAACAACTTTACTTCTTTTGTATATGTGGTGTTAGTTATTTTGAGTACAGTGTTTGAAACAAACATTACTAAAAATGAAACTGGGCATTCTCTTAAAATTACTTACTTTGGCATCTTAAGCATAAACTTTTTAAGAATTTTCCATCTTTAAATTAATAGATACGAACTTTTTCAACAGAATTATAAATTTGAATTTTAAATTACTAAATAAGTGTTTTAAAGAGGACTTTTTATTACACAAATTTTGCTTAGCAAATATGACTTGATTTAAAAACAAAACTTCAAAATGTATTTAAATAGTTAAGCTTTGTTGTGTTTCAAATTAATTTTTATAGAGAATCTTTGTGTTTTGTGGAAAACTTAATTCTGGATAGGTTTGGGTGGGTGTTTTTTGTTCTTTTTTGTTGTTTTTTTAGCAGAATATAGCTTGTGATGAATAAAATTTGAAAGCAATATTGCATTTTCTTTAAATGAAAAATTTGTATTGATAATTGTATTTATCATACTGACTGAATTATCTAAATGAATTCTTAGGTGGTTGACTAAATTGTGAGTGAGTATAAGACAGTCTTTCAAGTGTGTTTATTCACAGTTAAGAGTAAATAGACCACCAAGATCAGTTTTGACAACTAATACTATTCTATATTAATTTCATTATACATCTAATTATAAATAAATCATAGGCAAGTAAGAGTACTTCTGAGAACAGTTTCCCAGCTTAGAAGATTTGACTTGAAAGTGGTTATATGGGCTCTAGTAAGTTTATAATCATGAAACATGTGACAATTGGGGGGCGGGGGTAATGTTTTGAGAAGGAAACTGTAATGTAATAAAAATAACAGTTAACTTAAAATTGGAAGATCTGGGTTTGATTACTGTTTTTCTTTTTAAATGTATGACCTTGGACATACTACATAACCTTTGGTCTTCAGTTTTCTTTACTTGTGAAGTGGGTAGATACTCGTTTGTGAAGATAAATTTGGAGAATACTTGGCACAGAGTATCCTTCCTATATAATAAAAGCCTAATTTGCAAATTGTCCCCTTGTCTGGGAGTTCGGGGCGGGGGTGGAGGGGAGGCAGCCAAACATCCTAGGCCCCTCCCCTGGGCCAGCCCCGCCCTGGTCACCAGTGGTGGCAGGCAGCCGGGGGAATGGAGGACCCAGCCGGCAGCTGCTAGGGACCCTACCTGTGCATGAATTTCGTGCACTGGGCCTCTAGTTTCATATATTTGTCTATGTGAAGATGCTATTAGTAAAATTACTCAGAAAAAACGTACACTTGCTTTAATGAATATAGATAAAATTTAACATATACTTTGTAATAATGGTAAGAAATTTATAATTATAACTAGAAGTTTTGGGAAGTTTAGGGGCTGGGTTTTAATAATAGGCTTATAAAGTGATTAAATAGCAAATAGATTTTTTAAATTTATGGATTTTTGTTTATGTGCTAAATAGTCATACAAATAGTAAATAAAGCCCGTTAAGCTGACCTTTTATTAATATAATTAACTTATTTTTAATCCTCACCTGAGGATATGGTGTTTTTTTTTTCTTTTTTCACTAATTTTTAGAGAGAGAGGAAGGGAGGGGGAGAGAGAAAAACATCTATTGTTTGCTTTCCATACTTGCCCTGACTAGAAGTCAAAACTGCAAGCTAGGCCGAAACCGATTTGGCTCAGTGGATAGAGCGTCGGCCTGCGGACTGAAGGGCCCCAGGTTCGATTCCGGTCAAGGGCATGTACCTGGGTTGCGGGCACATCCCCAGTGGGGGGTGTGCAGGAGGCAGCTGATCGATGTTTCTCTCTCATTGATGTTTCTGACTCTCTGTCTCTCTCCCTTCCTCTCTGTAAAAAATCAATAAAATATATTTTAAAAAAACCAAAAAAACCTGCAAGCTAGATGTGTACCCTGACTGGAAATCGAACCTACAACCCTTGGTGTACTGATGACGCTCCAACCAACTGAGCCACCCAGCCAGGGCTAAGCTGACCTTTTAGTACTCAGAACTAGAGTAGAAAGCAAAAGCAGATAGCCTTTGAGATCTGAAAAAATAGTGAGAAAATAGATGAGACAATCTGAAAAACACTCTTTTTAGAACCAATCAGCTTTTCTAGAAATGAAGGACCTAGGCAAATCAAATCATACTAGTGGTAATTATGAGGTGGATCTTATTTTCATAGGGACCTCTTATATGCTAGACAAAGGACTGGCATTTTCTCAGAGGTAAATTTAAGTCATTGGAATTAATATGTTGATCTAGTTTCACTTGGAAAAGATCCTTAAAAAGATGACCTTTTTTCTCCTTGTTTAGGTCTAGAAAGATTTTTTTTAACATGAAAGGTAACATGTAAAAGCACCTCTTGGTACTATGATTACCTCACAAGGTGGTGATCTTAAAGTCCTAGTCTTATAGATGAGGACATTGAGACTTCAAGTAAAATGTTTTTCCCATGCTCAGTTGGAAACTTAAATCTAGGTGATCTGACTTTAGAGCCCTTAATCAAACCTTGATCTTTTCTTTAAAAGTTGATTAGAGAAGTTCTTAATGATAGTATATCTGGTAGAATATAGTGGCTTCCAGGTTCTTTATATTCTCGTTCCACTGATAACACCTACATTTAAACAATACCTTCCACTGATAATGAGAAAATTTTCTTGGTTCGAGGGGATGGCTGTTAATATGAAGTAGCATACCATGCAGAAGCAGGTTGGTTTATCGCAAAATGCAGGAGAATAAACCACTCAAAGAGCTGTTTCTTTTCTTTGGTTCTTCCTTGCTACAATTCATATTTTCAGGAGATTATCCTATTGTTCAATTTGTAATTGATAATTCTAGAAATGTTTTATATATGCAGTCTGAGAAAAGAGTGCTACAGATTTATGATTGGGCCAAGATGGAGAAAGTATGAGCACAGTTGCCTTTGTTTTGCAGAATTGTATTTACCCCTATTGCGGGGAAAGTTACTAGAACCAAGGGTCATTCCTTATATCTGGGTGGGTAAATTATGGATGACATGGGCAAACTGTGCGGATCTGCTTTGCAAGGCTCCTAAGCTAAAGTTAATACCTTTTAAAAAGAGTTGCATATAGATAGTATTTCCCAAAGACTAAAATATTACCATCTGACACTGTATAGAATATATTTGCTGACCTCTGTTTTATATAATGTAATATACTTACAAAAAGGATAATTAAGTTTAATTCAGGTTTTAGCCATTAATTATAGACAGTTAACAAAAGATTGTTGTTGTTACTGGTATAGCAAGTGATTCTCAATTGGTATTGGAGGTAGGGACAGGGATATGAAAAGTTTGAAAAGGTTCTGGCCAGTCCATTCTAAGTCAGGGGTGGGCAAACTTTCTGACTCGAGGGCCACAATGGGTTCTTAAACTGGACCGGAGGGCCGGAACAAAAGCATGGATGGAGTGTTTGTGTGAACTAATATAAATTCAAAGTAAACGTCATTACATAAAAGGGTATGGTCTTCTTTTTTTTTTTTTTTTTAGTTTTTTTCATTTCAAACGGGCCAGATCCGCCCCGCGGGCCGTAGTTTGCCCATGGCTGGTCTAGGTTAATAGTAATCAAATTTTACAGTCTTAACCCTTTTGGTGTAATTTACTTATACCTCTCTTGTAACTTTATTTTTAATTTTCCACATATAAGAGGAAACTTTTTTTAAATTCTTTTATTCCTTTTTTTAAATATATTGGGGTGACACTGGTTAAAATTATACAGGTTTTAGGTGCACAGTTCTATAGCGCATGATCTATACACTGTGTATTCACCAAGTCAGGTCTCCGTCCATTACCATTTCTCCCCACTACACCCTCCTCCACTATCCCCCGCTTGCCTCTCCCTGGCAGTCACCATGATGTCCCCGTGAATTTTTTCTTTTTCTTTTTGCTCAATACCTCCACACCCCTGACCTAGCCTTCCCACCATCCCATAACTGTCAGCTTGCTCAGAGTCTGTCTCTGTTTTGCTTGTTAGTTCATTTTGTTCCTAAGATTCCACATATGAGTGAAATCACATGGTATTTGTCTTTCTCTGGCTGGTTTATTTCATTTAACATAATGCTCTCCAGATCTATCCATGCTGTCACAAAGGGTAAGATTTCCTTTTTTTGTTTTACAGCTAAGTAGTATTCCATTATGTAAATGTACCACAGCCCTTTTATCCAATCATCTACTGATAATTGGGCTGCTTCCAAATCTTGGCTATTATAAATAATGCTGCAATGAACAAAGGGGTGCATATATTCTTTTGAATTAGTGTTTTGGGTTTCTTCAGATAAGCTCCCAGAAGTTAAATTGCAGGGTCATAAAGCAGTTTGATTTTTTTATTTTTTGAGGTAACTCCATACTGCTTTCTCTCCACAGTGGTTGTACCAGTCTTCATTCCCAACAGTGCGCTAGGGTTTTCTTTCTCCACATCCTTGCCAACACTTGCTGTTTGTTGATTTCTTAATAATAGCCATGCTGACAGATGTGAGGTGATAGATATCTCATTGTTCATTGGCACTTTAAGAGGGCGCCTGTGTCTTTAGTGGACTTCTCTCTCTCCCTGCTGGTCAGAAGCCCTGGTGCTTTTCACAGCCAAATGTTATGTGGGTGCCTCTTCCTAGCTTTTGGTGCTCTGGGCTGGGGTGGGGTGGGGGGGCTGTCTTGGTGTCCACTCCACGCTTCTCAGGTAGAGCCTATGGCCAAGACATCCTTCCAGCACCTCAGCTGCCTCTGTGGGTGCAGGACCAGTTCTTTTCACGTCTCTGCCCTTCCTACCAGTCTTGATATGGCTTCTGTAAATCCTTGGTTATGAGACTTCTCTTCAGCTAGTCTTCAGTTGGTTATTCAGGATGATTGTTCTATAACTTAGTTTTAATTCCAGTTTGTTCTTGGGAGGAGGTGAGTGTACCTCCCACCTACTTCGTTGTAGGCTTAGACCTCCCTCTTTTTAAATTTAAGAGTTTAAAGTTTTAATCTTAGTAATGTACAAAAGTAGGATTGATTTTCCTTCAGCCATTTTGGTAGAGTATTAGTTTTATCTTTTACTTGTATTTTAGATTTTTAAGTGTTCCCCTTTACCTATAGGAAATTATGCTCTTGTGCTTATTTTTTTTGTTAGTAGTGAGAATGAACTTTAAAAGGTTTCTTTTTCTGGCTCAGTTTAATGTCATTTTAAAACTATATAAAATGTCTCCTTTATAGCTTGCTTGCACACTGATATATGTATATTTGAAGCAATAGGTATTGTGGGGTTGGGCAGTCTGAATGAGCTCTGGTGTTAGTCTGCCTTGGTTTTCTCATCTCTGCCATCCACTAAATGTGTGACCTTTCATGGTGGTTTTACTTTTTTGCACCATAATTTCTTTATTAATGGGAATAATAATAATACATACCTTTTAGGGTTTTTAAAATAATTAACTTAGTTGTTATATGTAAAACTTACCACACTTACCGCAAAGTCTAGCGTTTAGTGTTCAGTCATTATGTTTTAGCTCTGTAAGTGTTATTACTATTTATCACACTTTAACTTCATAATTTGGTCATGTTTTTTTATGTGTTGAATATCTAAAGAGCTTGAAAGCAGCTCTGGTCATGGAAAATAATGGGTATATTAGAACTGAGGATGTCAAGTTGTGTTTTGTTTTTCCCAAATGATAATGTATAAATAGTTACTGAGAATTCAAATATAGATATTTTGGAGAAGGCACTTTATTAGAATATCATTTCAAGTTTTCCTTTTTGTTTTAATTTCCTTTAAATTATTTATTAGTGTAAGTAAATAAAGTAATACTTTGTTCAAACCCCAAAAGGCTAATGTTAAAGATAGGGCTTTCACTAATTTGAAAATTAAAAGTTATATTTGTGTAGTCATAATGAGCTATTTTAACTTTTTAAATTTGTTCTTGGTTTTACTTTTTAAATATTGACCATGGGTCAGTAGTGGCATGGGTTAATATTCATGAAGAATAATGTTTAGAAAAAGACAGTAGCAAATGATAATTTTAATGTTTTCCTTTAATATGTACTGTGTGTGACAAAGTTGGGACCAGATGGGCATATATGGTCCCTGTTCTCTTATAGTTTGTGATGAACTTGAAAATTTAAAATGTATAATCATAAACTGATAACATGAGTTAAGGAAAAGTCACTGAGTGTATGCAGCCAAGATACATACAGACTGAATAGGGTAAAAGAAAACAAATAAAATTACACTGGAGAGAAGATCTAAAGCATAGAGAGAGTTGTGTGAAGGGGGTGTGGGGAAATGAGTTCATCACCTGGGAAAAGCCTGACTGAAGAGAGTGCAGGTAAAGAACCTGAAAGGAGATGGGTGTGTCTAAATGTAGACAGTGGAGCTGGAGGGTGTATTGCTGGGAATGTGCCTGGTAAAGCAGAGAGCCAGGAATGGACCAG
Organism: Myotis davidii; assembly: GCF_000327345.1. Classification (NCBI taxonomy): domain Eukaryota; kingdom Metazoa; phylum Chordata; class Mammalia; order Chiroptera; family Vespertilionidae; genus Myotis; species Myotis davidii. The sequence continues at coordinate 5,456,647 of NW_006296625.1, read as the reverse complement.
AAATGTGTGTCAGGGTTTGTAGACAATGTTAAGGATTTGAATCTGTTAAGAATAAGGAAAGCCTCTTTTAGGTAAGGGTGACTTGACCAGATATAGGTTTTCTGAAAGAGCATTCATTCAAAGGAAAATAGAGAATAGATTGGATTGAGGTAGAGGACATGAGTAGATGTTGGAAAGATGGGAGTTTATTGCAAAGATGATTTGAGGTTGAGCTGTTATTGTGGTGAAGGAGAGAGAGAGCTGCATTTAAGGATGGGAAGGACAAATCAGTTGGATTTGGTGAAACTGCTTGGATATTGGGAATGAGGGAGGAGGGAGAAATGGGCAAATAAAAAAATGACATCTTGATTTGAGGCTGTGTATATGGTATTGCCGTGTTGGAGGGTTTTGGCATGAGGCTTAAGAGTTCATTTTTACATGATGAGTTGAGAAGGCTTTGGGATTTCAAAGAAAGATGTCTTCTAAGAAAGTGTGATATGTATAAGGACTGTCCAAGAAGAGAGTATAGAGTGTGAAGAAAAGGAGTTCTGGAGCTGGTGTCCAGGATCTCAGACCATAAGGAACTTACTGTTTAGTGGCTAAATAGAAGAAAAGTCAAAATGAAGACATGAAAATATGGAGAGTGCTTCTGCATATATGCAGAGTGCTTCTGCATATTTTCATGTCTTCATTTTTTTTAACAATTTATTAAGCACTCAGTCTAAGTACTGCATTTAAGTACTGGGTTGACAGGTAAACAGGGCCTAATTTCATGCTTATGCAGGACATGGACCATAAATTGGCAGTTTTAGTATAGTGTCAGGGGTCTTATGAACCCCCCAAACAAGGCAAGATTGTGGTAGTACTATATATGTGGTTTTTTCAGGGTTGGGGAAAAGGAACATAACTATCATTAGATTCCCACTGAGGTCTGGGTATTATTAAGGAAAATTAATACAATATAAGTATTACAAACTGTTGGGGATGGGGTCATAAAGGAACATTTGGGAAGGAGTATATAATGTGCTATGGAAACACAAAAGAAGGCAGTGGTAATAATATAACAGGTCAGGTAAGGCAGTAAAACATTGACTGCGACTTGAAAGAGAATGATAGTGGAGGTGGGTGGGTAAAGAATAGATTTTAAGCAGAGAGATCAGCTTGTATAAAGTCTCAAAAGCCAGGAAGCATGAGGAGTTTAAGCATTGAAAGTATCTCTTGTAACTAAAATGAAAGTTGATTTTGAAAAATTGTAATCAAGAAAATATTTAGTCAGGAAAAAGTGGATTCATAATATTTTATTAAAAGATGAAATTCTGCAATAAGGATTTTCAGGTTTGTTACCTGAAATGTATTTTGCAAAAAGACTCTAATACAGGATCATCACAGAATTAACATTAAGAAGTAATCAACTTTCTTGTTAAAGTAAAATTTTACAAGGAATTTTGATCAATTTAAAGAAGTCACATTAGAATAATTATCATATACAAATTTAGATCTGGAAGGGACATAAATATTTTAGATACTTTTTAAAGTTTTATTGTAAGCAAAATAGGAAAGATTAGAGAATAGTATAAACATATCTAAAAATTCTTATTTTGGTATTTTCTTTTAAATGCTTTTTCTATTTAGCTTATACTGAATCAGATATTTGAAAAAGTATTTTTTGGGGTCAAGATGATACTATTAGGGAAAAAGGGATACTATAGCTAATGAGTTTGGGAAATTGTGCATTGAACACAATTAGATAGTTTTATCTTAAGATTTTTCAGAGGCTTTAATGTCATTGTGCGTTGTGAATCTCCAAAGCAGAGATGTAGTGTGTATAATTTGTATTAGAACCTCTTTTTCAGAAGTAGTTAGTCTATCAGTACTTATTGACTATCTATTGTATGTCAGACTGTATAATTTTAAATCACAGTGTGATGGTATGGCTTCATGCAGTCTCATGACAGGAATGTATTATGAGGAAAAGTAAAATAAGTTCCTCTCAATTAGTTTCACCTTAGAAGGATGAATACTAGCTAAGTTTTTAAAAATACCATCATGGTCTTCAGTAGAATATGACAGTTATTATAAGATGGAATGAAATGATTTAATCCCCACACATCTCCTCCAAATAAGTTTTATAAGGAGTTTATACTAAAATTGCCATTACTAAATGAATTTGAGTAGCAGTTCTCAAACTTCTTGGCCTCAGAACCCCCTTACATGAATAAAAATTGTTTAAATTCCTTTGTTTATGTAGATTATAATATCATTTATCATTTAAAAAATAGAAATTTTAAAATGTTTTATTTAAATTTATTTCACATTACTATAATTAACTTTATTTTTTTAATATGCAGTCATTTAATTTTATTTATAAAGCATATACTAACATGAGAATGACAAATATTTTATGGAGAAAAGACAGGATAGAAAATTTGTATATGTTATATAAAAGTTACATATATATATATAAATATATGACATGTGAATGATTATAACATAATGTAAAAATGCAAGGTAAACAGAGAAGAATGAAAAAGGCAAAAGGCCTTACATCAACATTCTTTTTTTTTATTGTTTAAAATATTACAAATAGTAATACATATGTCTCCTTTTTTCCCCATTGACCGTCCCCCACATTACTATAATTAACTTTTAAAATAAAATAATTATTTTCCAAAACAAATTTGTGAGAATAATGTCATTTTTTCATGATGAGTTGTTTTACATTTTTTTTAGAACATTTATTGGTCTAGCTTAATAGAGACAGATTCTTACATATACTTTTGTATTCATTCTGTTGTAACATCACATGTCATGAGGCCTCTGGAAAACACCAAATACTCATGAAAAAAATGATAGTGAAAAGTAAATAGTGTCTTATTATTTGTAATTTTTGCCTGAGGAACTCCCAGAGGTTTTCTGAATACACTTTGAAAACAGCTGAACTAGAGAGTATTATTATTTAGATACTACAACGAGAAATTGTTAGTAACTTGATAATCTCTAAATATAAAGTGATAAAATAGTATACTTTATTTTCTCTAATTCTTTTTAGATTAATATGCAAATATTGTCTATTTACTGAAAATACTGTAGGATAAGTAAATTAGCATTTCATAATGTGTTTTCAAATGTTAGCATAAATTAAGCAATGTTTTCAAGTTGTTCCAGAAATGCTCAAACTTTCTAGTAGGTAGGTTTTTGTTTTTTTTTATACAAGTCAAAATATGTTTCAGTTAATAGTTGGAATTTGGCCTTTATGTTAGATTCTAGGTAAACCATAAAACTCAGCATAGATGCTCTCTCTAAGTCTTTAAAATTTTGTAATGAAAACATGAACAATCAAGTTTATTTAATCCTGAATTATTCTGGAGATACTCTTTATAATATCAAGGATATAAAACATTTTGTTTTGTAGTTTGACTTTTTTAAAAATTAAAATGTTAAACTAAGACATTCCATTTAGATTATAATGCTGTATATTTTTTTCATCGTTCAGTATTTGCATTGACTAGCATCTGTTAATTTATAACTTGGTATATTTAGGTTACTTTAATTCTTTTGTATTTTTCCTCCTCTGTGGTTTAAATGATGGTTGGGTAGCTGTTCTGTTCTGTGAATCAAGTGATTTCACAGAATAAACATAAACTATTCTCCCAAGTAAAATGAAATGTTGACTAGCCAGAACAAATTACTGTATTTTTTAAAGAGTATTTATTTGGTATAAAGAATTATATCACTTTATTTAGCAAATATTACATGTCTTTTATATAATAGGTGAAGTATTACAGACATTTAGCACCTGATCACTTGCTGCAAATATGTCATCGATTAGGACCTCTTCTTGAACAAGAAATTCCACAAAGTGTTCCTGGAGTACAAACTTTATTAGGAGCTGGAAGACAGTCCTTACTACGCACAAACAAAAGTATGAAAAATTTCTGATAGCATTTAGACATTCTTTTCTTATTGTTTGGCTTTGTGCCCTATCTTTGTAACCATAAATATGTGTGTTTAATAGGCTGCAAGCATGTTGTGTGGAAAGGATCTGCTCTGGCTGCATTGCATTGTGGAAGACCACCTGAGTCACCAATTAACTATGGTAGCCCACCCAGCATTGGTGAGTTAAGCTCATTTTCTTTTTTTAAAAAAATATATTTTATTGATTTTTCAGAGAGGAAGGGAGAGGGATAGAGTTAGAAGCATCGATGAGAGAGAAAGATCGATCAGCTGCCTCTTGCACACTCCCTACTGGGGATGTGCCGACAACCAAGGTACATGCCCTTGACCGGAATTGAACCCGGGACCCTTGAGTCCGCAGGCCAACGCTCTACCCACTGAACCAAACCGGTCAGGGCAGTTAAGTTCATTTTCAAGTTGAAAATAAAAATGTGTTTTATTTACTGTTAAATCAGAGAATTTCATATTATGTACATAAGCATTCAAAGAGAAAAAGCTATCAGATTATTTTCTTATATAAGTGATATTAATAGTGAAGAAGTCATCCTCCTATATAATAAAAGGGTAATATGCAAATTGTCTCCACGACCGGGAATTCGACCAGCGAGCGGGGCTGGCTGGCCAGCTGCCCACAGTCCCTCCCCCGGCCGGCCCAGCCTGATCAGCCCCAATTGGGGCGGGCTGCTGGACCCACTATTTCACGAATTCGTGCACTGGGCCTCTAGTAATTTATAATAATCAAAGTGTAATATGCCAATTAGATCGGACATCCTTCCAACATAGATGCAGTGGCGGGGGCTGAGCCGCTTGGACGAGTTTCGTGCATCAGGCCTCTTGTAATATAATTATGGATTGTGTATGTTGTATCTGATTTGGCTAATTAGTTCATTGATATTTTATTTTTACAAAGAATTGTTTACTGCATCGATTTTCAACCATGCACTAGTCGGAATTTTCCTCTTTTCCCTTAGATTGTCAAATGAAAAATGACAATAGCAAAAATGACAATAGCCATCTGGTGTGAATGCCCAGTCTTAAACCATAAATACATAGGTCATATAATAGAGTTGCATCTTATTGGTCATGTCACATAATAATGTTGTATCTGATTGGTTAATATCCTAAATCCTTGTATATAAGTATAGGAAACTGATTTTTATTTAAAGTCACTTTGGAGCAAAAAGTATAGGTAATTACTATTATTATTATTTTCTAAATCAATATTATACCTTCTTTTTATCAGGTCTGCAAAAAACATGTCATTTGTTGTGCTGCAGAATTTTAGTAATTTATGTGAGCCATGAGATGAAAAAGGTTGAAAATCGCTGGATTACTAACTTGTATGTTATTAGGTTGATTTAATGGGCAACTGTATCATAATACAGAACAGTTATAAGGGTGGAAAACAAAAAGTTTGGGTTTTTTTTGTTTTTTTATAAAGCATAGTGCATTTTTTTGCCTTTAAAATTTCAAAGAAAGAAAACTGGTGTAGATAGGTCTTCCTCTTGAAAATGCCTCCTAGATCCTCTTTACCTTATCAGGCCCTTACCTTATCATAGACTCCTACACATCTTATGATGTCTTCCTTTTCTCTCCCTTCCACAAACAAAAGTATGAAAAATTCCAGATCATAGTATATACCACTGTAATATTCCTCTTATTTAATTCTACTTTAGCTATGTTGCTCTTCTGATGAAGGTAGTATAATGACGTTAAGATGTTTTAATCCTATATAATAAGAGCCTAAGATGCTAAGTGTTCGACTGTTCAACCAGTCGCTATGACGCACACTGACCATCAGAGGGTCTGTATCTATTTTTGTTCATCAGTTTATAATGGCAGAGACCTTCATTTTAATCATTGCCTCTTCTATCACTCCATCCTCCTGCCTAGCCATCTATCCAAATACTATTTTTTCCTTTTTGGGGTACTTATTATAGTGATAATATTAGTTTGGAATAATTTTACTGCGAGACAGGCTGGACATGCCCTGGAGCCCTCCTCGACCCCAATGTTGCACCAGTGGGGTCCCTCGACCTGGTCTGCACCCCCGCAATCCGGGACCCCTCGGGGGATGTCAGAGAGATGGTTTTGGCCAATCCCCGCAGGCCAGGCCAACAGATCCCACCAGTGCACAAAAGCACCGGGCCTCTCGTGGTATTATACTTCTTTTACCACCAAGTCTAAACTTGTGAATTTTCAGAGACCTTCATTTTATTTTATTTTATTTTTTTATTATTTTCATGACACTTTATTTTAAAATTCTATTCAAAATGCAAATACTTCTGATATTAGAGAATTAAGAAAATATTTTTTTTTTCCTAGTGAATCACATTTTATGTCTCCTTTTTTTTACCCCCTTGACATTCCGCCGGCCTCCCCTACCTCCCAGTGTCTTGTGTCCATTTGTTATGCTTATATGCATACATACAAGTCCTTTGGTTGATCTCTTACCTCTCTACCCCCTAGCCTACCATCCCCTGCCTTCGCTCTGAGGTTTGAAGGTAGTATTTCTTTTTTAAATTAGTTTTATGTGTGATAAACTATG
>NW_006296625.1:5447567-5448588 GCF_000327345.1 Myotis davidii | reverse complement strand
CTCTGAGTGTCCGTATGCGTTACTCTTTCCTCCTAGTTGTAGGACTTCCACTCAGCCAGCGTTCCTGTGGTTCTGGATGATGTCCCTTCCGTCTTTTAGTTTCACTTTTGAAATGGTTGTTCGAGGCAGCAAACTCCGGCGTTAACCTATGCCGCCATCTTGGTTCTCTATATACTATTTCTTTTTCCATTGTTTTACTTGCAGTCTTTTGTATCCTTTCATTTTTTCTATCTCTTAAAAATAGTATCAAAGTCACCTTTAAAAAAATACAGTATGACAGTCTTTGTGTTTTATCTGGAGCATTTTGTCCTTTATATGTAATTATTATATATTTGTGTTAAAATCTATTGCTACTGGAAAGTGATCTCTTTCTCTGGTTGCTTTTAAGATTTTCTTGTTGGTTTTCTGCAGTTTGTGTTTTGGTGTTAATTCTTTTAAATTTATCTTGTTTGAGATTTATTAGGCTTGAATCTATAATGTCTTCTAGTACATTAGAAAATTCTCAGACATTATCTTTTAATATATCGTCTCTGCGTCATTCTCTCTCCTCTGGGACTCTAGTTGAACAGATGTTAGACTTTTTTACTTCTCTGTTTAGCCTCTTTTTTTTTTATAATTTATATTCTTTTTATCTCTGTGATGCATCTGGATTGTTTTCTGTGACCTATATCCCAAAGGTATGTGACATTTGTATGTTGGGTGATCATGGGTGATTTTTTTTGTGAATATATGATTGCCTTGGTTAAATAATGATCTCTTTCTATAACCTATATATAAAAGGCTAAGTGACCAACCGTACGTCTGTCCAACTGTCTGACCGACTGGCTGGTACTCATGATGCACACTGGCAATTTAAAAATAGAGGTTGACTTGTGAATGCGAGATACACATAAAGGTGTCGCTGGCGCCAGTCGCACACATTTTAATTATTTATTTATATATATATATATACATAGAGAGAGAGAGAGAGAGAGAGAGAGGCCCGATGCACAAAAATTTGTGTACTTGTGGTGGGGGGGTT
>NW_006296625.1:5446148-5446811 GCF_000327345.1 Myotis davidii | reverse complement strand
AAAGCTTCCTCCATCATTGGGGCAACCAAGCCTCCTGCTTGTTCTAGCTCCATGGCTGCCGGCCGCCATCTTGGTTGGGTTAATTTGCATATAGTCACTGATTGGCTGGTTGGTGCAGTTTAAAGTGTAGTGAAGGTACAGTCAATTTGCATGTTTGTCTTTTATTAGTGTAGATACCATTTTGATGTAATTTTTTATAGTAACATAATTACCACATGAATCTTTTTTCAAAATAATTTCCTTTCAGTGTGCACAAATCCTTGCACTGGGCCACTAGTCCTATCTAATAAAGAGGGAATATGCTAATTGACCCTCACACCATCTCAAAAACGGCGGCGCCCACAGCCAATAAGGAGTGAATATGCTAATTGGCTGCCACGCCCTCAAAGATGGCAGCGTACACAGCCACAAGATGGCCAGCAGGGAGGGCTTTTGTGGGTGACCAGGCCAGCAGGCGAGGGCACTTAGAGGCAACCAGGCCGGCAGAGCAGAGTAGTTAGGGGTGGCTGGGCCGACAGGGAATGTCAGATGGGGGGGACTGGGTTGGCAGGGGAGAGCAGTTGGGGGCAACCAGGCCTACAGGTGAGGGCAGTTAGAGGCGATCAGACCAGCAGGGGAGCAGTTAGGCGTTGATGAGGTTGGCAGGGGCATGGTTAGCGGGTG
>NW_006296625.1:5418642-5443590 GCF_000327345.1 Myotis davidii | reverse complement strand
AGGATGTCCAACTGCAGCTTAGGTCTGCTCCCCACTGGCAAGTGAACATCCACCAAGGGCTCCCTGGCTGCCAGAGGGATGTCTGCCAGCTTAGGCCCAATTCCCCGGGGCGTGGGCCTAAGCCAGCAGGTGAACATCCCCTGAGGGGTCCCAGACTGCTAGAGGGCACAGGCTGGGCTGAACAACCCCACCCCCCCAAGTGCACAAACTTTTGTGCACCAGGCCTCTAGTCTTATTATAATGAACAACTATTTAAAAAAACAACACAAAGAATTGGGACACTAGAGCAATAGTTCTCAACCTTCCTAATGCCACAACCCTTTAATACAGTTCCTCATGTTGTGGTGACCCCCAACCATAAAATTATTTTTGTTGCTACTTCATAACTGTAATTTTGCTAGTTATGAATCGTAATGTAAATATCTGATATGCAGGATGTATTTTCATTGTTACAAGTCGAACATAATTAAAGCATAGTGATTAATCACAAAAACAATATGTAATTACATGTTTTCCGATGGTCTTAGGCGACCCCTGTGAAAGGGTCATTCGACCCCCAAAGGGGTCGCGACCCACAGGTTGAGAACCCCTGAGAGTATATTTATACTTAGAAAATAAAACTGGGGGTAGAATAGTTTTTATGAAATAAATGGAAATTAAAATATTATGGAAGCTTCCCCTATAGGGAAAAGTTTATTCTCTCTCTGAGAATTTCAGATTTATATATTAAAGGAAATATGTTATGTTGTTCTTTGAATACCTTGTCAGGCAACCCTGTGGTAGGCAAGTAAAGTGCAAGAGGGTTGATAGTAAATAACTTACCTATTAATATTTGCTATGTAAGTAATTACTGTGTGCCAGGCAGTACTCTAGTATTTTCCCTTTTAAAACCTTAAATGGTCTATAGAAGGAATGGTCTGTATTATTTTACAGAGAAAAAAATTGAGGCATGGAAAGTTTTGGCAACTTGACCAAAATTACACATTTAATGAGTCATGAAGACAGACTGACTCCATTATTCCTTATACTCAATAAGCTAAACTTTCAAATAGTAACCTTGGGCTACTCAAGAAAATTCGTATTAGTCATATATGGTCAGATCAGTAAGTATTGCTGACATGAATGTAGGGAATATAAGTATGACAAAAATATCTTGGGTTTTGTGTTACAACAGAGAAAGTCAACTGGTATATTCAGGTAATAATTACTAAGCAGGTAATTGTACCTTTATGAAAGATTTTATATTTTTTATGTTATATTATACAAAAATTATGTAATATTTTTCTTCTATTCATATCATCAGGAAAATGCTAGTTTTTTATATTAAAAAAATATACCTGTACTAGAATGTCAATTATACCTACTTTTTTATTTTTACATATATTTTTTGAAATCTAAGCAAAAGCTGGATTGTCTAACCCAGGGGTCCTCAAACTACGGCCTGCGGGCCACATGCAAATACAAATATTGTATTTATTCCTGTTTTGTTTTTTTACTTCAAAATAAGATATGTGCAGTGTGCATAGGAATTTGTTCAGTTTTTTTTTAAACTCTCCAAACAAAAGACTGGGGATGTGCCTGCAACCAAGGTACATGCCCTTGACCAGAATCGAGCCTGGGACTCTTCAGTCCCCAGGCCGATGCTCTATCCAGTGAGCCAAACCGGCCAGGGCCATAGTTTTTTTTTTAAACTATAGTTCAGTCCTCCAATGGTCTGAGGGACAGTGAACTGGACCCCTGTTTAAAAAGTTTGAGGACCCCTGGTCTAACCACTATGCTGTACACCTGAAACTAATACAAAATAATATTGAATGTAAACTGTAATTGGAAAATATAAAAGCAGAAAAGCTAGACTAATCAAACTGACTATTCTAGTCATGGTTTAGTGTCATGTCTTGTTAATTTATCTTGGTGACAGCCTTGAATATCTTTGCTAGAAAATTATGAATAGGATGGTATGGGAAGCAAAATTCATCAAGATTTTCACCTTAATAGTTAGCCTGCATGGTGATACAGTGTATCATTTCACGTTATCACAGAATATGGGTCAGAAAACATTTTTAAAATACAAACCTTTGTAGTACTGACTTATTCTTTTTTGGGGGGTTACTCTTTGCCATTTTCTGTCTGGCTATCTCTAAGATTTTCTTTGCTCTTTTTTTGGTCAATGTGGTGTTACCAAATATCAGTGGGGGAAAAAACACAAAACCTTAATATTTAGCTTTTCTTAAAATGTAGATTTAAATGTCTAAAATTCACATATTTTAATTTGGATATATTTGGGATATAGGTCGGTTTTTAAAATGCAGTTTTAATTTTGGAATAGGAAATCATTTATCAAAAAGTTTCACAGAGCCCAAAGCCAAGGATTAGGTTTTTTTGTTTATTTGTTTTTGACAACTTAGCATTTCTGTACAGACCTAATAAAACCTATGACTTGCAAAAAAAGGTGCACAGATTGTTCAAAGAGCTCCTGTGTACCTTGTATTCAGTTTACCCTAATGTTATAATCTGGTACAGTTCTCAAAACTACTAAACCAACATTGATACATTATTGTTAACTAAGCACCAGCCCTTATTCATATCTCAACAGATTTCCCACTAACTACATTTTCTTGTTCCAGGATTTTCAGTCCAGGATACCATACTGTACTTAGGGTTTATTCATTTTAACTTAAATTCTTGCTGTAAGCCAGATAGATGATCACTTAGGATCAGTGTAGTGGTAAATTGGATTTTCATTCTTAACTTTTTTCCAAACTATATGCGAACTATTGGACCTCTATTTGAATACCTCAAATTTGTCTCATACTTGAAAATGTCTAAAGAACTTTTGGCCCTCTGAAACTTATTATTCTAAGCCGAGGAGTCATTTTATTTTAGACTTTTTTATTCACTTTTTGTGTCTGTATGGTAAATTAGATCTGTATACTCTTTTCTAAGGTCTTTTACATCTGTTTTCCATTACTATATCCACAGCAACATTTCAAGCCTTGGTACTTAATGCCTGAGTTCTACATCATTCATTCACTTACCAAGTAAATGTTGAGTCCCTACCTTATATCTGGCAATGGGCTATGATCAATGAATTTTTTTAGAATTGCAGAATGAACAAGGAAATGGCCTCTGTTCTAGAATTTACGGGTTGTCCGATTCTTTGCTCCAGTCTTATTTCTGTATTGTACAACTTAGCTCTACCCGGATTTCTGAATCAGGGTTTCTTAACCCTACCAGATTGCTGTACCGATTTTTCAGTAATTTCCAAATCTGCCCCTATACCGCTGTACCTAATTTTCGGTACTTTGCCTAGACCTATTTTCTACAATGTCTCCAAGTTCCATCTTATTCTAACCACTTGTTTGCATGTAACTAACATTTTTCTATATCACGTTGGTTTTTTCTCTTTAATGCTCAGGAGCCCAGGTATAGGGGACAGTTAGGTTCAGGGCCTCAGGTCTGGTATGGTTAACCTTGATACTGCTTACATTTTGGGCCAGATAATTTGTTGTTCTGTGCATTGTATGGTGTTTATCAGAATCCCTGCCTGTACCCAATAAATTTTAATAGCAAACCACTTTACTCCATACTTCTCCCCCATGATTGTGACAACCAAAATGTCTCTAGACATTCCCAAATGTCACAAATAAAATTGATTCTAGTTGAAAACCACTCCTCTAAATGTTCTAAAAGGCACATATGCTCATATCCTGCCTCCTTTCTCCTGATGACTTTGAATAGGCTCAGCCCTATAATGTGGCTCACAAAACTAACTTTTTCCTACTTGTCCTAACTTGGACTCTGTCCTCTAGCTTTGTACAACTCTTCCGCAGCCCTTACAATCAGCCAGACTCTCTTTTATACCTTTGTCTCTGCACGCTCTGTTTTTCTCTGCAATGTCTTTTTTGTCTATTCATCTTTTAAAACTTAAATGTCACTAGATAGAATTAAGTGCCTATTGTTAGTTATCTCTGTATAGCTTTTATCACATAGTTGTAGCTATTTATTTATCTTTGACTTTCATAATATTACTAGAGGCCCGGTGCACAAAAATTTGTGCACTCGATGGGGAGGGGAGTCCCTCAGCCCAGCCTGTGCCCTCTCGCAGTCTGGGGCACCTCGGGAGATAATGACCTGCTGGCTTAGGCCTGCTCCCAGGTGGCAGAGGGCAGGCCCAATCCCTAGGTGCAGTTTTTTTCGCCCTGCTGTCACGCACAGAGCAGAGCCGATCAGGGGGATGAGGAGCTCCCCCCTGTCACTCACAGAGTAGGGCTGATAGGGGAATTGGGACACCGCCCCCTGTCACACACAAAGCACGGCAGGTCAGGGAGTTGGAGGGCCGCCCTCTATCACCCACAGAGCAGGACCTATCAGGGGGTTGGGGCACCGCCACTGTCACACTGAGGGCAGGGCCAATGGGGAGTTTATGGCTGTACCCCGTCACACACAGAGCAGGGCCCGTTGCGACTGGGAATCACTGGTCACTATGACACGCTGACCACCCGGGGGAAGACAATAAGTGCATAAGGATGTCGGACTGCAGCTAGGCCTTCTCCCCACTGGCAAGTGGAAATCCCCTGAGGGCTCCCGGCCTGCCAGAGTGATGTCTGACTGCCCGCTTAGGCCCAATCCCCCGTGGAGCGGGCCAAAGCCAGCAGGTGGTCATTCCTCGAGGGGTCCCAGACTGCGAGAGGGCACAGGCCGGGCTGAGGGACCCTCCCGAGTGCACACATTTTTGTGTACCGGGCCTCTAGTCCTGTATAATAAAAGCCCAGCGACCAGAACAACCGCTCTACCAGTCACTGTGACCACCTCTTGGTTCTTTTCCCCACCCCGGCTGGCAGGCTTCTATCACCGGATGGCGAACGGGGAACCGGGCTGGGTGGTGATGGTGGGCAGTGCTGGCAAGCGGTGGAAAGGCCCACCTCTTGGTCCCTCCCCCGGCCCACAGGCTCTAAATGCCGGATGGCGAATGGGGAACTGGGGTGGGTTGCGGGGGATGCAGCAGCTCCAGGCCACACCCCACTGGTTGCCCCCCACACACAAGCCGACCTGCGGCAGTGGTGGGGCCAGCTAGCAGGCAGGAACAGCCAGCCTCTCGGTCCCTCCCCCCAGCCCTTAGACTCCCATCACCCTATGGCAAACTAGGAACCTGGGTGTGGCAAGAGGCGCGGCTGGCTGCAGGGGCAGCCAGGGAAGATGGCCCTGGTGACAAGCTAGGCCTAGGGACCCTACCCGCGCACGATTTGTGTGCTGGTCCTCTAGTTAGTAAATATTAAATAGACAGTAGGTAATCCACGTAATTGATGAACTGGGGTGAAACAAGGAAAGTTCAGCAGTGGTGGGGTAAAAAAAAAAAAAAGTAGGTGGTTGAAAGAAGAGAGATAATTATCCAAGGGTAGCTTTGAGGTAAGGAAAAAAAAATCTAGAAACTTATTTAGAAAATGAAGGTGTATTAGTGAACTAAAGTATCAATTGATTACACTTGGAATATTAGAACCTATGCTTGTACAATTTAAGAAGCAACTTTTGAGCTTATCTCAGTGCTTTCTTGTTGGTATTTAAATACATTATTATTTTTAAAATTTTAATTATTAATTTAGTTTTTTCAGAGGGAGGGGGAGAGAGAGAGAGATTTTGTTCTTCCACTTATTCATGCATTCATTGGTTGATCTTGTATGTGCCCTCTGGGGTTTGAGTCTGCAGCCTTGGTGTATGGGCATGATGCTTTAACAACAGAGCTATCTGGCCAGGGTTTGTCTTGTCTTGTTTTATTTTACTGACTTGTTTATAAATCCACTTTGTACCTACTAGTCTGTAATGCAAATTGTAAATATTTACCAAACTTAATGGAGGTAGTAGCTAATACTCAGTTATTTCCCTGGCTATTTTGTCTCTGATCTTATGTATTTATATAGCATCTTTTTGCCTTCTCTGAAATTCTTTATGCATTAGTCTTATACCAGCCGTGTCTATTTATAGGCATACCTCGGCGATATATCGCCACAGTAAAGTGGCTGTTGCTATAAAGCCAGTCATAATCTTTTTGCTGGAAGAAGGTCTGTCCAATTTGTAAATAATTGCAATATCTGAATCACAGTAAAACAAACCACAATAAAATGAGGTATGCCTGTATTGATTAATGTATAGGAGCATTTTGTCTCAGAATCTGAACTCTAGAAACAATAAGACTTGATATGTTCTTTCAAGTTTATATCTTGCCACATAAATACTTAAATTTGAGAGGAAATAGTTCTTTGAGAAAGCTTTAGAATCTTGGCAAACATTAAATTTTTCCTAAAATGAAATTTTGTTTTTGGGAACCTTGATTTCTTTTGCAAAATCAGTTTTGGTTTTAGTTACATCCCTTCTGGTCTATTCTTATTGCAGTCAAGAGATTAAACTGCAATTACTTCAAAACTATTTTATAATATCACTAGTGGCCCAATGCACAAAATTTGTGCAAGGGGCTAGGCCAGCCATGGGCAAACTACGGCCCGTGGGCCGGATTCGGCCCGTTTGAAATGAATAAAACTAAAAAAAAAAAAGACCGTACTCTTTTATGTAATGATGTTTACTTTGAATTTATATTAGTTCACACAAACACTCCATCCATGCTTTTGTTCTGGCCCTCCGGTCCAGTTTCCGAATCCATTGTGGCCCTTGAGTCAAAAAGTTTGCCTACCCCTGGGCTAGGCCCTCGCAGCCCCGGCTTCTTCCGGAAGGTTGTCCGGACGTTAGTTCTGCTGTTAAGTGTAATGAGCATATTAGCTTTTTAGGTTTAGCTTTATAGGATGGCCACTTCTTTCTTCCTAAAAGCCTTCAACTTATTTTCCTTGGGAAATAGTCCAAAATTTTTGACCATGCATACTCTGTAGTATGCCCTCTATCTTCTTAGTCTCTTTTATTTATTGATTTTAGAGAAAGAGATGGACAGACAGACATCAGTTTGTTGTTCTACTTATTTCTGCATTCATTGCTTGATTTTTTTATGTGCACTGACTGGGGATTGCACATGCAACTTGGCATATCCGGATGATGCTGTGACCAGCTGAGAATCCTAGCCCTCTGTCCTCTGGATGCTCACCATACTACACAACTTCCTTAGGTTGTTTGAATACTATCTTCTTTCCAGCCTCAGAGCATTGCACATGTTCTTTTCTCGACCTATAATATGCTTCCATCTTTTACTGTACATTTTCCAGTCAAAAAGAGCTGAACTTTTTCAGTTTAAATGTCAGTGTTTCAGAGAAATCTACTCTGACTCTCAGATAAAATCTCCCCTCCCCCCAGTTTATTACTGTACTATATTTTTCAAAATTTCCTGATATCTTTTGTTTGATGACACTTGATATTGAATATTGTAAGTCCTTGTTTCATGTCCGTCTTCCCTCCTAGACTGCAGTCTCTCAAGAGGTAAGTGCATTGTCTTTTGTTTTTCTCTATTATTTCCCTTAGCCCATACTTGGCCAAAATAGGTGCTCCATAAGATGTTTGTTGACTGAAAATTGAATGATTAAAATATTTTAAATATCCCTGGCCAGTGTGGCTCAGTTGGTTGAGTGTCGTCCCATGCACTGAAAGGTTGCCAGTTGGACTCGCTATCAGAGCACATGCCCAGGTTGCTGGTTCAGTCCCTGGTTTGGGTGCATATAGGAGGCAACTGGTCATTGTATCTCTCTCACATCATTCTCTTCTTCTCTGTTCCTTTTCCTCTCTCTCTGAAATTACTAAAAACTTACTTAAAGATATATTTGGCATAAAACTATAACTTTTATTTTTATTTATTTAGTACTAGAGGCCCAATGCACGAATTCATGCGCCAGTGGGGTCCCTCAGTCTAGCCTGCAGGATCAGGCCAAAACTGGCTCTCCAACATCCCCCAAGGGGTCCCAGATTTTGAGAGGTTGCAGGCCAGGCTGAGGGACCCCACCATTGCACAATCAGGGCCAGGGAGGGACGTAGGCTTTTATTATATAGGATTTTTATTCATTTCAGAGAGGAAGGGAGAGGGAGAGAGATTGATAAGCTGCCTTCTGCACACCCTCTACTGGGGATTGAGCCTGCAACCCGGGCATGTAACCTGACCAGAAATCAAACTCAGACTTCCAGATTCATAGGTTGACGCTCAACCACTGAGCCATGCCGGCCAGGCAAACTATAGCTTTTAAAAATAAATGTTTTTTAAAGAACTATAAAATACATAAGATATTTAAAACTTAAAATATTGTATTATTTTCTGTCTGAAGCAGCATCAGACTAGTTTCCAGGGAAGAAAAGAGGAGGCAGAATAATATAAACCAAGTAATTATACAGCCCTAGTAGTTGTAACGTCTGTTTTGTTTTTAGTGCTTATTATGTACTTGGTTCATTATATTTTTTATTTAACTTTGAGAATCATTATTGCTTTCTATATTTTATTTCAGTTAGCATTTATGTTCTTTTTTTCAGACAAACATGGTATCTTTGAAACAAGAGGTATAGCTAAACATCAAAATTGACTGTGTAAAGATTGGGAGGATAGCTACTGTGCATAATAATTATGTTAGTTACAGTAGTAAAATGAGAGCTCTCAGGGGCATAGTGTTGCCCAGGTGATTATTTATTTCCCTTTACTCTTCCATTTTCTTTTGCCTTCCTCCTTTTTATTCTTGACCAAAAAGTTGATTACAGAATTATCAGGATTATCCTTTTAATGTTGCAACCTCCTCCTACTTTAACTAAACTTGGGACTTTTGTTTATTATAGTTATAAGTTTTTGCCTTGTTCCTGTGTTGGTCATTTGTTAGCTATTGGTGTAGGATGATACAGAGATCAGATGGTGCTGTAGAAATAAACCAATCTGCGTTGAATTATTTCCCAGATTATCTCTGGCTAGTACTGTCAGAAAAATTATTGTGGCAAGCTTATCAGTTGGCTCTGTAGTGAATTAAATGTTAAAAGTTTCTCCTTATATGATTTCTTTCCAAGTTAATTTGAATGTAAACTATCTTTGATGTGTTAGAAACAAAACTTAGAAATAAAATTGTTAGCCCTTTATAATTTACTAGAGGCCTGGTGCATGAATTCGTGCATGGGTGGGGTCCTGCCAGCCCACCCCGATCGGGGGCAGGGCTGTCTGGGGGAAGTGGCCGCAGGCAGTTGGCTGGCCAGCCCAGCCCCCTGGTCGAACTCCCAGTCAAGGGGACAATTTGTATATTAGCCTTTTATTTATATAGGATGCTAAACCAGATGTGAATTGTTTTTTTTTTTTATTAGTTAAGGTATTATGTGTCCTTAATTATTAAGGTATTACAAATGTGTCCTCAGCCCCCCCATTAACCCCCAACCTCCCCCCGCACACACACTCATGCTCCCATCCCCCTGTTGTCCAGATGTGAATTGTTTATAGCATATCATTCAATCCATTGTCAAATAGGCAGTGGTTATTCTCTGTGGTATAGTACATATTCAGTTAGTTTAATATACTTAATTTTTACAGTTTCCTTTTTATGGTTAAATAAACTTAAATTCCTTACATCTTTATCTGTGGGCCTATTTTCTCAGTTTTTAAATATAAGTTAATCTCTTTAGACAATTTAGATTTTTTCATATTGCTCTTATGAGTTCCATGCAGTAAGTTGAGCTATACTTTAATTTAAAAATTAAGCAGAATGAATATATGCTCAATGGAGAAAACTTGGAAAAAAAGAGCAGTTCAAATATCAGTCAGTCTCGCTGATTATCTGTTATTAGTACTTTGGTATGTTTCCTTTCAGTCTTTTTTCCTAATAGTTTTCTTCTTAGGCAGCTTAGTAGGAGTGTGCTCTTTGGAATCAGACTGTTTGAATTCAAACTTGGCCTTCATCTCTGGGAAAGTTACATTTTGTTCTTCAGTTTTCTTATTGGAGACTAGAGGCCCAGTGCATGAAATTCATATTCTGTAGCCCTTTTTCTTCCCACACTGTGTATCGTATTTTGACGTTTATCCACATTGTTAATTGCTATAGATAAGCCTTTTTCTGCCATCAGATTCTTGAGGTCTTTTACTAAGAGACTCTTTCTAGCTCTAAGTCCTGGTGACTTTTCTCTTCATCATAGCCATTTGACTTTTGGTTTTATCATAACTTCTCTTTTAGTGAATTATGTAGCAATTTTTTGACCCCCACAGTCATATCTCCTTTTCATTAGAATATTTTTTGTGGTTCTTTCTTTTTTTTTAAAAAAAAAATACATATATTTTATTGATTTTTTTTACAGAGAGGAAGGGATAGGGATAGAGAGTTGGACACATCGATGAGAGAAACATCCATCAGCTGCCTCCTGCATATCCCCTACCAGAATTGAACATGGGACCCTTCAGTCCACAGGCCGATGCTCTATCCACTGAGCCAAACCGGTTAGGGCTGTGATTCTTAAAATGAATAAAATTATATGCCTTATCAAATACTTTATACCACACAGTATACTTGATAGGAATTCTGGAATCACTAATACTGTGTATATATATATATATATATATAGAGAGAGAGAGAGAGAGAGAGAAAGAAAAATCAACTTATTTAGTTAGAAATTGCCCTCTTAGTTCCTGGTCATGGATGTAGCATTATTTTGTGGGTTAAACTATAGTACATCCATTATATGTATGGGTTCTGAATCCATGAATTTAACCGACCATGGATCAAAAATATTTGAGAAAAAATGTTGCATGTTGCTGATGTATACTGTGTAGTTAAGCTAATGATGGTTGTATCTATACTGAACATGTACTGAACATGAACAGACCTTTTTTATTGTTTACTAAGCAATACAACTATTTACATAACATTTACACTGTATTAGATATTATAAGTAATATAGAGGCAACTTAAAACATACGGGATGGTATGTGTAGGTTATATGCAAATACTATACTACTTTATATAAGGGACTTGAGTATCCATAAGGGGTGTTCTGGAAGCAATAGCCCATCTAAAGTGTAGATCAGTTTGAAATTTTTTTTATGTGGTCTTGCTTTATAAAAGTTTTACTAAAATTTTTTTATGTAGTTTACTAAAGTTTAGTTTTATAGGTTCCCAAACTCTTGTTTTATAGTTGAGTTTAGCCATTGTATTAATCTTACATTTAGAAAACATTTATTAACACAGACCATAGAGATGAAAAAGAAATCTAGGTACTGACTATTCAGAATTTATCTTTTGTACTGTAATTTAGGAATTGTTTATGTGGTTATTGATTATAAGTTATAGCTACTTTTGCATTTTATTTTCAGAAATTTTGGGAGCTTTTTAGGTCTTTAAGTAGAATCACAAAATAAAATAAGTCAAAATATAGTACAAAAATGAATTTAATAAAATTTAATCAAATTACTCTTTGGTAAAATACTCTGGTGTTATTTCTGACCTGAGTATCCCTTTTTCTGTATCAGAAAAGAGCCTACATGTACTGAAATACCTTCTGAGTTACATATCTTCTCTGCCTCCTATTTAATTCTGGTAATCAGAAAAGAGCCCACGTTGTACTAAAATACCTTCTGACTTACATATTTTATCATCTCTGCCTCCTATTTAATTCTGGTACTGGCACAAAAATTGGTTTTCAGGTTTTGGGATCTGACAGCCACATGCTGCTGCTTGTAGTCACTATACTTACTCCAGGGCTTTGATTTCATGAGCTCATAGAATAGGCACTAGTTCTGGGACCCTTCAGTTCTGATAAGGGGGAACAGCTTTCCTACACTGTAGTAGACATTGTACAGCATATCATATTGTTAACGGTTAAAAAATTTTTTTAAAGCCTCTGCATTTTTGTTAACTAATACTAATTTAATTTTTTTCAACTCATCTTTTTAAGCAATGGTTGATTTTGATCTTAGATAAATTATTGCAGTCACACCAGGTGTCCCTGTCCATTTTACAAAGTGCTTAGCAGAAGAAGAAAATTTAGAAGGGCTGGGGGTTATGGTATTTCTGCTTTATGTTTGTTCTTACTTGTAGAGATTTTATTATTTATTTTTCTAATGTCCTAAAAAATGTAGTTACTGTGGTATTGCAGATGCTCTTTTCTGGCAGCTACCCATTTACCACCCATGAAACTTAGTTCAAATGGCACAGATTTGTATAGTGAGAAAAACTATGGTAACTTTATGTTTATCTTTTTCTAAAATCCTCTGCATTGAAAACTTGGTCTCAACTATAAGAAGAAAGTATCATGTTCCTGGATAGAAAGGTGTCAATTGTTTATAAGTGAATGAAATTAAAGTTATATTTTCAACACATTAATTTTTTTTGCAGTCATTTTTATTGTTAAAAGTATTACAGATGTCTCCTCTTTCCGCCATTGACCCCTCCCAGCCCCCACCTAGGCCTTCACCATGGTTTATACACATATACAACAAATTGAAGTTTTAAAACTTTTTAGTGATCCTCAAATTAGACAATAATCAAGACTAAGACATTTCAAAATGGACACATAATAAAGTAAAATAGCCAGATCAATATTAAAACATTATTATGTATAAAATTAAAATTTTGGTACTGGCATATAAATAGACATATTATCAGTGACCTGACACAGAAATACGTATATAAGACAATCAAAATTTAACAGAAGGATTAATAAATGAAAAGGCTGGGATAAATGTTTGATCATTTGGGGGAGAAAAACCTTCCCTCCAAATCTTCACTCACTTCAAATTATATACTGAAGCTCCAGCTATATTAAGGAAATTTAAGTTAAAATAAATTTAAGCCAACATAAATTAAAAAATGTGAAAGTGGTTATTTATTGTACTGTTGGCTGGTAGGACTTTTCATATTAATACAGCAGAAGAAATTACAAACAAAAGGAAAAATATTGACAGAATTGACTATGTAAAAATTTTGAAATCGTGAGATGTCAAGAAACAGCATAATATTGAGAGCAAAGTATATTATGGAAAGTGTTCCTAGAAATGTAACTGGAGAAATTAAAGTTGAGGAACTTGTTTCTAGTCAATTATAATGTCAAATTTCAACACAAGTATGTTGAACTTAATGCCTTATTGTTATTTCATTTAGGAATATAGCATAGCTGTTAAAATGCTATTTATGAAGGAAACCTTTGCAGAATTCTAAAAGTAGATTGCTTTAGGTGGTAAAATTACGGATTTTCCTTTTTTGTTTTTATTTTCTACATGGAGTATGCATTAGTATTATGATTAGAGGAATAAATCAATTCTTGAAAAATCTGTGTTTGAATTAGGAAAACGTGACTTGGGGAGCAATTTGATTTATCATCCTAGCACTTGAGAAGTAATCCTATGTATACAGGCAGTCCTCGGGTTACGTCGGACTTGACACATCGTTTTGTGGTTACGTTGCCATCTCCCATTTATAGTGTTTATAAAAAAAAAAAAGTTCCATCATTTTGACATATGTACATATGTGCTTTATGATTTTATTATTTATTAACCACAAGTAAAGGCCAGGAGTTATCTTTCTTTCAAATTTTTTTTACTGTTTCACTTCATTACTGCTGTATATGTTCTTCATGTGAGTGACGTAGGTGCTTATGTAGGTGGGTTCCGACTTACAGTGAAAATCACGTTATGTCATGCTGTAGGAACATCTCCAATGTAACCCGAGGACCTACTGTACTAATAAAAGGGTAATATGCTAATTAGACCAGATATCCATCTGGACATCCTTCTGGACAAAGCCACTGTAGCAGGGGCTAAGGCCGAGGTAGTTATGGGCGATCAGGCTGGTATGGGGGTCAGTTGGGGGCGACCAGGTCAGCAGGGGAGGGCAGTTAGGGGTGATCAGGCAAGCAGATAGGTGAGTGGTGAAGAGCCAGCGGTCCCGGATTGCCAGAGTGATGTCCAAAATTGGAGAGGGTGCAGGCCAGGCTGAGGGACCCCGCCCTTCCTGTGCACGAATTTCATGCACCGGGCCTCTAGTACAAAATAAAAGGTTAATATGCAAATTGACCAAATGGCAGAACATCCAATCACTATGATGTCCACTGACCACCAGGGGGCAGAAACTCAATTCAGGAGCTGCCGCCTGGTGGTCAATGCACTCCCACAGGGGGAGCACCGCTCAGTCAGAAGCTGGCCTCATGGTTGGCAAGCGCAGCAGTGGTGGTGGCAGTGCTAAGGATGTCTGACTGCCAGCTCAGGCCCGCTCTCCCTATGGGTTCCCGGATTGCAAAAGGTGGGAGAGCGGGCCTGAGCTGGCAGTCAGACATCCGCCAAAGGTTCCCGGATTACAAGAGGGTGCAGGCTGGGCTGAGAAACCCTACCCCCACCCTCTGAGTGCATGAATTTCATGCACCGGGCCTGTAGTAGATAAGAAAAACCACTGTTTAGATATGTGTACACAGTTGTATCTAACATGAAGAAATCATGGGCCTTTTGTTTATTTCTAGTAATTCTGTAGACTTTTTCACATAGACTTGAGTTCAAAGATAGTTATGAATGGTTTGCTATAAATTACACTTGTTATTTTGCTCTTTTTCTGTTTTCAAACTTTAAAGAGATTGATATTTCAGATGGATAGCTGTGATTTCTGGAATGTTTATTTCATTTACTGGTCTATTTACTTGGAAAATGAGTAAATATGTTTACTTCTTTTTCCCTTCAAATTAAATCCAGTTAGCAGGGCATTTGAAATGAAGGAGTATTTATAAATATTTTCCATCTGGAACCTGTACGATAAAGAAATCCTCCATTTTTGTTTTATTCCTAAACCTACTTGTTTTACTAACATGTAACTTTTTCATTAAATTCACCAAATATATATTGATCATCTACTAAGTGCCAGTTACCACTGTTCTTAAGCTAATCAAAGAGCAAAACAGACAGAAATCTTGTCCACATAGAGCTTATTATAGTGTAGTGGGGAATATAGGAAATAATTAGTGAACATAATAAGCATATTAATTTAAAGCATCAGGTGATAAGTGATGGACAAAGAACCGTAATAAAGCTACATAAAGAGGGATTAGGAGTTACGGATGGTGGTGGTAGGGAATCGGTTGCAGTTTTCATTGGGCTGATTAGGTTAGGTCTTGTTGACAGACACATAAAGAAAGACTTTAAGTGGCAGGTCAAGGAATTAGACATACGTGGTGGCGAGTATCCTAGTCAGATGGAATAACCAGTGCAAACATACTAAATTAGGAGCATACCTGATGTGTTGGAAGAATGGGGAAGATTGGAGCGGCTAAAGCAGAGCAAATAAGGGGTAGGGGGAGTAGTAGGTGAGGTCAAAGAGGTGATGGGATACAAGATTATGCAGGGCCTTGGTAGGCTGGTGTATAAGGAATTTGGTGTTATTCTGAATGAAATGAAGAGTGGTATACTTTTGAGCAGAGAAGTAAGTGTTACAAGGCAACCAGTTCTATATAACTATATATAACTATATAACTATATGACTATATAACTATATATACAACTATATAACTACAGTCTTCCTAGAGTAGGTGACATTTTAACTGGCCCTGGATATGAAAGAATTTTCCAAGTAAAGATAGAGATTTGCTTTGGCAGGCTTAATTTGAGAATATTTGTCATCACTGTACCTATGAAAATAAATGTGCTTTTTAAAACGAAGCTATATATGCTGCTTGATTTAAGGTTAAACTATTTCAATGTCATAGAACGAACTTATTTCTTTGTGACCTCTTATATCTGTAATCATGCTCATTTAGAAAATTTATGTTCTAGTCTAATAAAATTTAAGGAGTTCCTATAATCCAAGAGACATTTCTTTCCTCTTTTACTCAAATCCAATTAGTCTACTAACAGTTTCTTTAGAAAGTGAATAGTTGCCATTTGCCTTTCTGCTATAAAACTATAAATTAAATTGAACCATCTTGGGTATCATATTAACTAAAATTCATTTATATGCATTTTTATTTTAAAGTCTTACACTCAGTTGTAAGAAATATATATATGACAGAATTTCTGTCTTTAAGGTACTTTCGATCTGGTAAGGGAAACACATGCAAATTTTATAGTAAAATAAAATGTGAATTTACTAAGTAGGAGTCCTATAACTTTGTTCTCTCTACTTTTGTAGAAATTATCTATTCAATCTGGTCAGACCTTCAGATTTAGCCCCCTCAAATTGAACTTTAACTATTGAATCATATTTGTATTTCTTTTTCTAACTCACTGTATCAAGTTTGAATTACCAACTTATTACCTGAAAATTCTATATACTGGACTCTCTGTAGATCATATCTTTCATTTGCACCAGTTTGTAATTTGGTTGAGAGCAAGATTGTGGCTAGTACCTTCTTCTCTCTTAGGATACAATCATATGTAGATAGTCAGTAGTTAATTGGTAGTGAAGCATAACAGGCTAGTGTGGAATATAATTTTAACTATAAATATATTGCACTTAATGTTATGTTTCTGGAAAGTTTTACTTGAGAAGTTGACTGTAAAGTAACTTTTTGAGAGGATAATCTTTTTTTTCAGTTGACTCTCAATGAAAATGAACTTCAGGTAAAGATTTAGTAAAAACTGTTTAAGAGAGCAGTAATATTTTTTTCTCTTTAGCTGAGGGAAGTATTTTTGCTTAGAAAATACTTTACCAACTCTGATTTTCCAAATGATCTTTACAAAATACTCAGTTAAAAAAATTCCAATACACAATCAAGTGCTTGATCATCATTAAAATAATAGTTTTGATATTATAATTACCATCAACAATCCTTTTTTATATGTGAACAATGTTAAATATTTTAATAAAATTTGACATTTTTAGAATTTTATTAAATTTTGGAGGGAATTAAACTGTTTTTGTAACACTGTCAGTGTTTGTGATATGTCATCACATTTTCTTTTTTTTTTATATATATATTTTTATTGATTTCAGAGTGGAAGGGAATGGGAGAGAGAGATAGAAACATCAATGATGAGAGAGATTCATCAATTGGCTGCCTCCTGCACGCCCCCCCACTGGGGATCAAGCCCGCAACCTGGGCATATGCCCTCGACCGGAATCAAACCCAGGACCTTTTAGCCCACAGGCTGATGCTCCATCCACTGGGCCAAACCAGTTTGGGCTCATCACTTATTATCTTACAGAAATGTCATTGATTCTTAGTTTTTCTCAAATGTCATTGAGAGGGATGTCTGACTGCCTGTTTAGGATAAGATTATTTGCATTATTGTTTGGCAAGACAGTTGATGTCTGTGCTTTTATGTGATGCCTGTTCTAAATCACTTTGGAGCCAAAGTACTGGAGGATGTCTTTTACCAGGCCATTTCTGTGCATAAGGAAAGATGTGTCGTCAGGCCTTATTAGAAACTTATTGAATCACTGTATAACCAACTTAAGCCTAAATATACTAATTCATAGTTGTTAAAGTTTATCTTAGATATTCATAGATGTTGAAATAGATTATTGTGTAGAACTTATATGTTAACAGCAGGAGATATAATCCTAAGATTGGGGCAGTTGGGAATGACCAGGCTGGCGGTGAGGGGGGGCAGAAATGGGAGACCAGGCCAGCAGAGAGGGCAGTAAGGGGCAACCAGGCTGGCAGATGGTGGTAGTTAGGGGTGGCCAGGCTGACAGCAAGGGCAGTGAGGGACGACCAGGCTGGAAAGGGGGAGCAGTAAGAGCAACCAGGCCTGTGGTTGGGGCAATGAGGCGTGACCGGGCCAGCAGGTTAAGCCTAAATATACTAATTCATAGTTGTTAAAGTTTATCTTAGATATTCATAGATGTTGAAATAGATTATTGTGTAGAACTTATATGTTAACAGCAGGAGATATAATCCTAAGATATAAAAAGCTAGGGGCCGTCACGACCAAAACAACTGGACAGATGACCGAACAGCAGGCTGCATGGGGCGACAAGGCCGGCAGGAGGTTAGTGAGGGACGACCAAACAACTGAACAGCAGGCTGCGTGGGGCGA
This sequence comes from Myotis davidii, assembly GCF_000327345.1. Taxonomy (NCBI): domain Eukaryota; kingdom Metazoa; phylum Chordata; class Mammalia; order Chiroptera; family Vespertilionidae; genus Myotis; species Myotis davidii. Next base: position 5,425,697 of record NW_006296625.1, on the reverse strand, counting down.
CCAGGCCGGCAGGGGAGACATTTGGGGGGGACCAGGCTAGCAGGGTGGAATTTGGGGGCAACCAGGCTGGCGGGGGGGCAGTGAGGGGCGATCAGGCTGGCAGGCAGGTGAGCGGTTAGGAGCCGTCAGTCTAGGATTTTGAGAGGGATGTCTGACTGCCTGTTTAGGTCCAATCCCTGGCATCGGGCCTAAACCGGCAGTCGAACATCCCCCGAGGGCTCCCAGATTGGAGAGGGGCAGGCTGGGCTGGGGGACCCCCCCCACACACACACACAAATTTCATGCACCGGGCCTCTAGTCTATCTTATATAATAAAAGCCTAACATGCTAACTGTCCAACCGTTCGTTTGACTGTTTGACCAGTCTCTATGACATGCACTGACCACCAGGGGGCCAATGCTGCAACTAGTAAGTTAGCTTGCTGCTGGGGTCCAGCGCTGGGGTCCGGCCTGTGGGATTGGGCGAGTCAGGCCGGACACGCCCTGGAGCTCTCCTATGGTCCCTTCCTGGTTCCAATTGTGCACCAGTGGAGTCCTTCAGCCTGGCCTGCGCCCTCTCACAATCCAGGATCCCTCAGGGGATGTGCGCAGGCCAGACCGAGGGACCTCACTGGTGCACGAATGCGTGTACCAGGCCTCTAGTTAGAATATAAAATGATTGATACAGTAAAAGAGCATAAGGATAATGTAATTATTTCTTGAAATATTATTGTAAAATATTCTTTAAATCTCGCCAGTCCCCAAGATTTTTTTTTTTGCTTTCAAATACACAAATACTTAAAATATACAAACATTTATTGTATGTGGATAAAAAAATACTGGTATTCTGTACGCTCTAATTGAGATATTTATGTCTCATCAATAATTGCTAGGCTCTAAATCTAGTTTAAATAGCATTTTTTACATATACTTAATTATTTGGGACTAAATTCAAGTGAGAAACTATAGTACTTACTATCCATTTAGTCTAGTGCTTACTAGATGGCACTTACAGTTAGAAATAAAGCTTTATATTAAAAATATGTAGGTAAATAATGTGCCTGCTGATCAGTCAGCATATGTTTATTAACGTATTCTTTGTTCATAATTATCAGTATAGAAGATAAGTACAATCATAATTTAGTTGGAAGAGAACATTTTGTGCTGCAGTGAAGTAAATTTCAGTTATATTTGAAAGATAGTTAAAATGGATTAGTTGAAAAAAGAGCAAATAGGTTTTAGAGAAGGAATCACTCATACAGTTGTTTGTCAAGATCACCATTTTAATTTTAATAAATAATGCAGTGAATTATTCTTCTGTCTTCATTTGTAAAGTTTTTAAAAGCATCACTTGGCGTGTCAGGATTAGTGTGGTTAGGAATTGCTGGATGATAAAATCTAAAAATTACTGGATCCAGTTAACTGCTTTTGTAAGAAAACCTATCTCATAGAGACCTTTAAAGAAATAATATCATATAAAATGAGACTAAAACTGAATAAAGAAGCCTGAATTTAAATTCTAGCTTCATATTTGTGACTTTAGACATGCCATTTAAATGAATTTGATACTTTGTAAAATGAGGATAAAAGTGCCTAACTTAATGAATTTCAGGTGACATAATATGTTTTTATTATGACTGTTTTAGAGACTTTTAACTAGGAGCCATATACATTAGAAAGCACTGTTATTATCAACATATGAGAAATTAGAATATGTGAATTCTTAAAAGGTAATAATTTAAAAAAGTAATTTCTGATTTATAAATATTTTCCTCCTTTTTCTTGGTAGCGGATACTTTGTTTTCAAGGAGGCTGAATGGGAAATACAGGCTTGAGCGACTTGTTCCAACTGCAGTATATCAGCACATGAAAATGCATAAACGAATTCTTGGACATTTGTCGTCTGTGTACTGTGTAACTTTTGATAGAACTGGCAGACGGATATTTACTGTAAGTAATTTTAAAAATATCTTAATTCATATGTAAAATTGAAGAAACATTTCATATAGTTGAACCTCAGATAAAACCTTTATTTTTCCTTTTAATAAAAAACTGGAAATTTGGGTAATTTAGCTTATTCACAGAAGATTTTACTTAAGACTAGACTTTATCCAAGTTTGGAAAATTCCTAAAAGACATGTTATATCACAGTCACAGCTATATTAAAGTCCCGCATCATGGATAAGTGTAATTCCCAGCATTATTTCAAATATATAGTTTGAAATTTTGGAAAACGTCAAATAATAACTTCAATTTTAAACCCAAGGCATTTCCAAAGTATGTTAAGCGTATTAGAGGAGACTATTAAGTATGTTTTTTTATATTACTTGTAGAAAACAGCTAGTGTATGGGAAATTTCCCTTTAAAATTGTGGTAGAAAAAATTCTGAGCATTATTTAACATGCTTTGTTTATTACCTTTTCTCCTTAACACCTCACTCTTTAACGTGTATGATGTTGTATTCAAAGAGGCTCTTTGGGTTCATTTTTTATTCTTTTAACTTGTTGAATGGAGAAAAGCACTAGTTTTCAGTTTTAGGTGAGAAAATTATTTTGGGGGGAATTTCAATTTATTTTTGGACATCTTAACTATTAACATCTACTAAAGGTAATACTTTTCATACTAACAATACTTATACTTACAATTAAATTACTCACAAAGTTCTTAATTTCTTTTGAAATAAGAAAACAGCAAATGGAAGTTAAAATGGAAATTCCTATCTCTGTCTTTGAAGCAAGCAGCTGTGAATTTTACACAGTTGGGACAGTTATAGATTTCCTCTTTTAAGTAAACATGCTTATAAACTGAGATTTATTTATATCTACTTCTCCTGTACTTGTATATCCAGTCATCAGTAAACCAGTAGGATGTGAGAGAGATTTTTATACATACCTTTTCCCTAATTCTAATTCTTTCCAGGTAGTTGTAGGTCATTTTCTATCTTAATATTCCCCCCTGTTACCTTTTTTTTTTTTAATTTCTGTTGTTCTCTAGGAAGCAGCATAAAAGTGAAAATTTTTAAATTTTCTAACCAAGGTTATTTTCACTGTGAAGAATAGGTGTATCTGTTTGCTAAAGTTTCTGACATCTGCAACAATAATTACATACAGCTTTTTCAAATTTATTATACTAATATTTAAATTGTTTTCAAAACAAAATGAATAATTTATTTCTAACATTTAAAAGAGTTCTTTCAAAAATAGTAGTCTGTAATAATGAGAAAAAAAGCATTACATTGTGTTTGTGCTTCATTTTGGTGATTAAAAAGTTATGCCATTACATTGAGATTAAAAAAATACGTAATTTCTTAGTCTTTGTGTGTAAAGTACCTTGTGGGAATTCTTTTTTAAAGATTTGAATTAGGTCAATAATCTAGAAATTATTTTAGGGAAATGGAGTGCAATAATAATACTTTTAATCTCATAAGTTTAGTTAGAGCGGTAGGTACAGAGTTGAAAGACTCCCCCACTCAATCAGTGGTTAGAAAACTACTGTGAGTAAAGTCTAACTTACCACCTGTTTTTGGAAATAAAATTTTATTCAATTATAGACATGCTTGCTTGTTTATGTATTATCTATGGTTGCTTTTGCAACAGCACAGTTAAGTAGTTATGACTATAAAGCCTAAGATAATTACTATCTGGCTCTGTATAGAAAAAAAATTGCAGCTCCTATTCTAAATGTGTAATTCCTACTTTTAAGATCTTTTGATTTGGGGAACAGGAACGATATGTGAAGAAGAAACTGTTTTCAGTTATTTTCCTTTGTTGAAGATATAAAGCAGTGGTCCTCAAACTTTTTAAACAGGGGGCCAGTTCACTGTCCCTTAGACCATTGGAGGGCTGGACTATAGTTTTAAAAAAAACTATGAACAAATTCCTATGCACACTGCACATATCTTATTTTGAATTAAAAAAACAAAACAGGAACAAATAACAATATTTGTATTTGCATGTGGCCCGCGGGCTGTAGTTTGAGGACCCCTGATATAAATGAAGGGAGAAAATTATCACTATTATTTTATATGGTCTCAACAAGAGTCTAAAAATGTTGATGTTTTACATATGTGATACAATTTGTTAACACATTGTTTGCGGGTAGTTTTTATCACGCTAACAGGTGGCGCGGGCCATTTTTGCTAATTTTTTGTGCAAATGGCAACATTCAGTAAAATTACGATAACTTTAGCTTTACATATTTTTTTCAATGAAACTTTTTGTGATTTACTATAAAATGTATACTGAATTATTTTTCTTAGAATTGCACTGAATGCGTGGCGAGGCAGAGAATTGTGTGAAGGGATGACTCTACGCAGTTGAATAGGTTACTGTTATACCTGGAAGTACATACATAATTCACCATTCTATGTGTTAGAGACCCAAATTTTGTACTTTGGAATTCGTATATCTGCATGTTAGCATCCCTTTAGAGCAATAAAAAAGTATAAAAATAAACGTATTTATATGTTACCCGCATTCTGCTGGTCTATAAAAAACGTGTTAATACGTGTTCCGCGCTCTACTACCAGTCAATGTAAAACGTATAAATATGTTTCCCGCATGTGTTAATGTGTTAATTGTGCCCAAATCTGTCTCATTTGTAATTTTTTATTGGTGATTTGCAGTTACAGATTCCAAAATGTTTCCTTGTGAATAGAAATGCAAAAATATGAGAGTCTGTTATTTAAAATTTTCTTGTATTCTTATGATTAACCCCTCATTTGGCAGGTAGGGTAAATATGTGTTCACTGTTCATAACTATAAAGTGGGGTGGCTGCTGGGTGTGTGTTTCCTCATTCCACTGAGAACACACTAGCCACTGACTAATGCTTTGAAAAGTGATAGTATAAGGCTTTCGGATAGTAGAGCATGACTGATAGTAGATCATAGTATTCTCTCAGGAATAAGCCATTCGCTCAAAATACTGTCTTTCATTCCAGTGAAGGGTCACACTTGTTATTTATTGGAATAGCAATTCAATAGTAGACTAACCAGTATTTCCTATTACCAGCTTATGTGTCTTAAGATTTTGTACATTTTGTACATTTACTACAAAGGTTTTTGTGCAGATGTATTTGAAAGCTTTTTCCAAAGGACTAATTCTCTTGAGTTTTTTCTGAGTAGGAACAGCTAGAGGCAGTTTAGATAGCAGTGTGGTTAAGAGCCTCAGCTTGGCATTAAGGGACTAACTACTCTTAGTTCAACTCATAACTTTACCACTTCCTTGCAGTTTAGTTTAGCATGGACAGATGATCTCACCCCTCTAATCACTAGTGTCTCATCTCAAAAAAAGTGGGAGGGGAAATAAGTAATAGGAGTTCTGTGGGATTACATGAAATAATGTATATAATTAGTATAGAACAAGATGTACAGTAAACAGTCATTAAGTTTTACCTGCTGGTCTTAATTTCATAGATAGATTTTAAATAACTTTTATTTTTTTATCCATATAAGAATCTTATTTATAAACTGGAGCCCTTGGGGGATGTCCGACTGCCGCTGCGCTCGCCAGCTGTGAGCCCGGCTTCTGGCTGAGCAATGCTCCCCCTGTGGGAGCGCACTGACCACCAGGGGGCAGTTTCTGAGTTGAATGTCTGCCCCTTGGTGGTCAGTGCATGTCATAGCAGCTGGTATGTCGCCATTTAGTCAATTTGCATATTAGCCTTTTATTATATAGGATGCTATACAAGATTTAAACTGAAATCATTGTAATTGATAAGTGGAATTCTGTATTAGGAAGTTTTGCCATTATTTTATACCAAAATATTTAATAATGTTTCCCAGTAAAAAATGAGAAGAACCCAGGGAGGGAGCTAGAATAATTACCAAGTAGTACTTGATCTCTAATTCTCTCTCTTAGTTTTTAAATTATTTTTACTTGGTTTCAGAATCATTGCCTTAAACAATATTTACCTAAGAAAAGTAGAATTAACAAATTCTCTCAGGTGTAAGCCATTCACTCAAAATACAAAAGTACGTTGAAGACCATATAAAAAGATCATCCGCCCTCCCCTTCCCTTTTAGAAACAAAATGTATCTCTCTTTTCAAAATAAGGAAAAAGAGCATAAAATATTTCCATAAAGGCAATAAGTTATAATAAGGAATATGAAATTATGCATTTTTTATTGTCTAAAGTTTTACATATGTCTCCCTTTTCCCAAATTGACCCTACCCACCACTCCTCCCTATTCCCCCCACCCCCCCCAAGGTTATGCATTCTTTTAACACACTTCAGTCTTTAGGAGCCAGACACTGTTCTGAAACACTTAGGATATAGCAGTGAAAGTCATAGTATCTTCTAGAGAGTTCACAGATTTTCAACAGAAAATATTGATACAATGTGAAAAGACAGAGACTGCTCAAGATACAGAGGAGATAGGTAACTAATCCAGTTTATAGTAGAGACTAGAGGCCCTATGCATGAAATTCACACAAGACTAGGCATTCCTTCCCCCAGCTTCCAGCACCAGCATCCCTCTGGCACCCGGGACCCAGGCTTTCCTTGCAGCCCAGCTTCGTCTGGAAGGTCATCCAGAAGGACGTCTGGTTAATTAGCATATTACACTTTCATTATTATAGATGGTAAGAGAAACTTACTAGAGAAGGGACACTTCAACTGAGTTGAGCTAGACATTGCAGACTTGGGAAAGACATTTATAAGCTTTGGGAGAATATAATGTGCAATTGTGAATTATTGGATATGGCAAAGAATAAATATGGGTCATCGTCAAACAAGAGCTAGAGATAGTGGTGAGGGACAAAATCCTCAACATCCTTTGGGCATATGAAAGATTGGGTTTCTTGCCTGAAGGCAATGGAGAGAAAATGACAAATTTAGACAAAAGAATGAGTAGAAATTCTTTTAATGACACCCTGGGCATTAAAGAGGATGGATTGAGAAGAGGCACAATTCCGGAGAACCAAGATGGCGGCATAGGTTAACGCCGGAGTTTGCTGCCTCGAACAACCACTTCAAAAGTGAAACTAAAAGATGAAACGGACATCACCCAGAACCACAGGAATCCTGGCTGAGTGGAAGTCCTACAACTAGGAGGAAAGAGAAATGCATACCGACAC
>NW_006296625.1:5416210-5417529 GCF_000327345.1 Myotis davidii | reverse complement strand
GAGAGAGGATACAAATTATGAACAACAAATACACATCTATCAACAAGAGAATCTGAAAATCAAGTTGAGAATCTGATAAACAGAATGAACTGGTGATTATAATAAAATCAGGGGCATAGAATGGGAATGGACTGGCTATTCTTGGGGAGTATAGGGGTGTCGGAGATGCGGGAAGAGACTGGACAAAAATCGTGCAGCGTGCACCTATGGATGACGGTGGGGAGTGAGGGCGGAAGGTGGGGCGGGAACTGGGAGGAGGGGAGTTATGGGGGGGAAAAAGAGGGACAAATGTAATAATCTGAACAATAAAGATTTAATTTAAAAAAAAAGAGAGAGTGGATTGAAACTAAATATATACAGAGGAATTGGTTCTAGCAGTGATCCTTGAAAGAAATCATTAGGGCTTGAACAGAGTCACAATGGAAGTAGGGATGGAATTAACGGATTAAAGCTAGAATCTGTAGAATTTAAAAAATTCATTTGAATGTAGGGAGACTTTAAGAAAGAACAGTATAGAATGACTTATTTTTAACTTGTGTGACTGGTTACAAAGTTTAGTCACTATCTGTGATGTAGGGATTTAAATGGAGAAGTTTGTGAGGTTGAACATGTTGAATTTGAGATACATGTGGCTAGCTAAATAGAAAAGTTCAAAAGGCTGTGGGAGTTCAGGAGAGAGCTAGGCTAGAAGATTCAGCTTGGGAATCATTGAATAAGGAAATTGACTATATTACCTCATAAGTATGTAATGGAAGAAGGCTGAAACTTCACCCTTTAAAGCAGACCAAAGACAAGGAGAGGCATCAGTAACAGAGTGAGAAAGCGCTGCCTAAGAGGGCAGAGGAAAATAAAAAAGAAGGGGTATTTTAGAAGCCTATGGATTTCCATTTCATGAAAGATCGAAATCTAAAGTGAAATTAGAACTGAAAGACATCTTTTGGATTTGACAAGGTAATTAATGCCCTTGGCAAAAAACAAAAAGTTTTATTTTAGTATTAGGGATAGGAGTGAGATTGCAATGCCCTGAGGAGGGGTGTTAGGAATTGAAAAGCTGAAGAGACTTGATATAGACTTATACTCCAAGAAGTTTGACAGTTGACAAAGAAAGGCTGTTTTCTGAATGTGGAGTGCCACCACTGAACTTCATACTTATATTATGCTAGAGGCCCGGTGCACAAAAATTTGTGCACTCGGGGGAAGGGGGAGTCCCTCAGCCCGGCCTGTGCCCTCTCGCAGTCTGGGACCCCTCGGGAGATAATGACCTGCTGGCTTAGGCCTGCTCCCGGGTGGCAGAGGGCAGGCCCAATCCCTAGGTGCAG
>NW_006296625.1:5376921-5415842 GCF_000327345.1 Myotis davidii | reverse complement strand
CCAGTCTTGGTGAGGGGCTTAGGGCTGTTTTCAGCCTGGGACTGAAGCTCCCATCCGCTCCTTTTTTTCTTTTCTTTTTTTTTTATTCTGGGCCAGCTTCAGCTCTGAGGCCTCGGCTGCTGAAAACAGGTTTCTAGCCTTTGTTTACCATCTGTATTTGATACAATGTTGCGGTCCGGCTGGCTGAAGCCCATATGGTTACTTAGAGTTGCAGCTGAGAGGCTAGCGAGTCAGGCAGGGAACGTTGAGGCAGGGAACATTGGTGTTCTCCGTCACTGAAGCAAGCAAATCTCATGTTAGTTTCAAGCTGCCTGGCTGCCGGCCGCCATCTTGGCTGCCAGTTAATTTGCATATCTCGCTGATTAGCCAATGGGAAGGGTAGCGGTTGTACGCCAATTACCATGTTTCTCTTTTATTAGTGTAGATTGTATTTTCTACTATGTTGCAAAATTTTTTAGATGTCTATTAAATTAAGAGTTTCTTAGTAGGAAAGACTTTTTCTTGAACCTTATTAGATCTATAGTGCCTTACAGAGTATCTGGTGCATATAGTGGGCATTTAACAAATGAATGAATCAACTATTCAATTAGGAAAAAAAAAAAGAATAGTGGACTCTGATAGAGGAGATAAGTGCGAATGTCTATAGGACAGATTTCCTTCTGTGGCTCAGTTACACTGGTCTATTTTTGTACTAGAAACTTGCAAAACCCATTAATGACTTACAGACTTTTTGTATGAGCTATTTCCTTTGCCTGGAATTGCCTGCTTCAAAATATTTCTTCGTCTTATTCTTATATTAGCTGTTCTTGGTTCAGATGCCACTTTCTTAGAGATTCTTCCCTGCTTACCTTCCTGCCCCTACTCCACCAGTATCTATCTCATTCCTGTATCATTCTCTGAAATTTTTATTTTTATAACGTTTTTATTGTATCTTTTACTGAGTTCTGTGAGGACAGGGACCTTGACTATTTTATTACCATTGGCTAAAATAGAAATGCATGAGTGATTCTGCTTTAAATAGGTAAATGAATTAGTGAAAGAAAAAGGGAAACCTCTTTACAGTAGAATGCCAACTAATTTAGAAAAAATGATGGTTTAGCAGCCATCATAGTACTGGTTGATTCATTTGTGTGTCATCAATGAAGGCTAACACTGGTAGAGGATCTTAGTTTGAAGATCTTGGCATAATTTTGGAGTGTTTCCACACGATATATTTAATTAAGTATACTAATCAATTAAAAGGGGGGAAAGTGCAACTTTTCAGGGTAGAAACCTTGGAAACACTAACTAAAGAAAGTTCACTTTATTAGTGGTGGGAATGGCTTGACAGTATGTGTCCTCTGAAGTGTTGCACTGAGAAAAACAGCATCTTGTCTGTGGGATATACCAAGTCACTAAGACCTGGGTCTGATCATGAAGAAACATTAGACCAGGGGTTCTCAACCTGTGGGTTGCGACCCCTTTGGCGGTCGAACGACCCTTTCACAGGGGTCGCCTAAGACCATCCTGCATATCAGATATTTACATTATGATTCATAGCAGTAGCAACATTACAGTTATGAAGTAGCAACAAAAGTAATTTTATGGTTGGGTCACAACATGAGGAACTGTATTTAAAGGGCCAGAAGGTTGAGAACCACTGCGTTAAACAGACTTAAGGGTCGGGGTCATCTACAGAATGTAAGCTCTGTATTATTTATAAATTTCTGAGGACGAGAAACACAGAGAAAGCCTGAGGAAGTATTCCAGATAGAGTAAAGAGACAATATAACTAAAATGTAACAAGTGTTGCTACATGGGATCCTGGCAAAAAGGAAAATGGGACCTTCCTGGGATAGTTTACAAAATTTGAATGGGGCCTAAGGATTTGATGGTAGATTTATCAATATCAACTTCCCAACTTAGGTAGGTGAGTGTTCCTATTTTAGGGAAACCAAGTCACTAGGCTATTTGGAAGTGATGGGACATCAAGTCTGCAGCCTGCTCTTAAAGGGTGCAGAAAAAGAGGCGCGCGCGCGTGTGTGTGTGTGTGTGTGTGTGTGTGTGTGTGTGTGTGTTGAGAGATAGAAAGTGAAGAGAGGTGGTGCTGGAGCAAATGTAGTGAATTGTTAATAGTTGATGAGTCTGGTGATGAGATACGGAAGATATTGGCATTATTTTTAAACTCTTAAGTTTGGAATTAAAAAATTATGTTTTAAAAGTGTATGACAGGTATTTGTAGGGATGATAGTAAGTATTCAGCAAGTTTGTTAGTAATGGAAAGAGCTAGAGGATGGTAATTCATAGGAAGAAAAAATTGTGAAATATTGTGTGGGTCAAGAGGAAGGAACTAGGAGAGCTGACTTAAAGTTATGAGAAGAGATCATTGATATGCAGTGGTTTTTAAGGAGGAGGTATAGATGAATAAGTAGATGAAGATGGGATATATAAAGAGCAGCTTATTTTGACTATTTGGAAAGATAGTTAATTAGGTTTCAGAATGAACAAAGCCTACTCTTCAATGTGAAATACTTTATCTGCTAAGAATCTTGGTTAGGAAATGGGACTGGGTTTTAGACATGAGTGATACAATAATAGTAGAGGAAAAGAATGATGAATACAGACCAGTTAGGGCTTAAAAAAAAATTACTGATTAGCCTTAGGTGGACAGAGACTGAGAAAATTGAGCATATGTTGAAATGCTTGTTACTGAAGTTTAGGGTAATTTGTAAGGAAAATGAAAGTGCTCTGATAGATTGGTAGGAAAGAAAACCAGTGCTATTTTCTTAAGGAAAAAAAAGAACATTGAACTAAATTTCAGTTGTAAGCAATTTGTAGCTGCTTGAAGAACAAGAATACTTTTTAGTTTAAATAAGAAAATGACATTGTAGAATACATGGTATTTTAAACATTTAATTATTTGTTCTAATGGCACCAAGAGGTGAAATCTGACTTATAAAGCTATGTAGTAGTAGCAAGAGAAATAAGAATTTTCTTTGTTCTAAGAAGAAACAGCAAATTCTCCAAGATAGAAGTTTAGAAATTACATATTTCTTATATCGTTTGTCAAAGTAATAATCTTTGGTTGATCTTTACGATTGATGCTTCTCTTAGCAGGGAAAGGTTTATAGGTCTACTTTTTAATTTTAAGGGCATCTGAGCAGAAGTAACCTACTGTACTGTTTCCAACTATGTGCAGTTTTTTGCTTGCAGAAGTCAAACATTCTTTGTCATGTACTGCTCCACCCTGTACACTTTTCATTGAACAGATCACATAGTTGTCACCTCTAATCTTTTAGCTTTAAGTTTAAATAAAGAAATGCATATAGTTCAAATAAACCCTTTAAAACTTGTCTTTCAGAAACTATTAAATTTTTATAGACTTTAGGTTGTATAGAATTTAATTGATTCAAAGTCCTGTGTCTGAAGTTATTTCGTAATGTTTTCATATAAATAGGTAGGAGATTTTTTCTAGGTTTTAAGGAGAATATTAATACCCAAGTATATAACAAAGTAGAGGAGAAAGCCTTGTCACAGAGACCTGTGGGACTTTTCTTTACCAGCTTACCAAAGCCAAATGTGTACTAGACATTGCCTTATGCTTTATTTTCGGAGAATGTTAGTATTTGGTAGACAAATAAAATGGGAATTACCTGTATTGTTAGATTCAGATGTATGCAGGAAGAAAAGGTCTTTGGTGCCACTATTTTCATAATCTCCTGAAAAGTATTAAAAGAAATAACAGTGATTCTAGAGTAAGAGTCTGCTTCTGTTTTCTTTCTCTGTCCTAAGCTAAGGTGCATATTGATTGTCTTAAAGGCACAGGGTTTATCATTATGTACCTGGTTTCTTTAGGTATGGTGGTGGAATAAGCAAATTTATAGGGTACTTCAAACTAAATTACTATTCTTAGGCAAATTTAAGGTTTATTTAAGTCCCACCCTTTCTTACCAGGACTTTTCACTATATGGGTGTGTTTTTTCTCAGGATAGAAATTCCTTCCTTCCTTCCTTCCTTCCTTCCAAGCTTCCTTGGCTTCGTCTTTGCATTGAAGATGTTTTGACATTTTTAGAAAACACACTACTATATATTTGGTGTCACATTTTGTTTGGGGATTTAAGTAAACTAAAGCTATACATTCTTATTGTTGTACTGTTTTCAGTTTATGCATAATATGGTACATTTTGACATAGACAAATGGTAACATATTAATGAACATACTTTCACAGTTATTGTAAGAGGTTTTCATTATTGAAAAGTGAAAATAGTGATCCATTGCTGTTTGCTAGCTAGATTATGCATTTCTTAAAACATTGTGGCAAAAAATAAAACATTGTGGCTCAAAGAGTATAGTGACGATGTCTTGTCTGCATAAAATTCTTCTGTAGTTACCTCACCAGGCTAAATTCAAACCTCCTTAACAGGCATTTTTAAAACACTCCTATCTTCCTCAGATAAAATCTTTTTACCTGAATTTCTTACTTCCACTATACTTTGTACTCCCAAAGTTTTTCACCTTGCCATTTCGTAATTCTAGCAACCGATAAATGACTTTATTTTCTCCTAAGCCTTGGAACTTTGCTGAAAAAAGTTGTCAGCTGGGGTTTTTCTAAAATCATACTATCTTATTTTATCAGGACTTTCACTGTTGCTCACGGATTTGATTTTATTTTTACCTTTTTTTCTTATTGCTCTTATTCTTTCATATTTCTATAAACTTGCCTTACTTTTTTGGGGTTCCTTTTTTTGGGTTCCTTTTTTTGTTTATCCCTTCCCTCCTTTTAGGAAATAATCCTCAGATACTTGTTTTACTTGCTAAGGTTATAATCATCTAATTTCTTTGTTGTTTATTTTAATACTAGAGGCCTGGTGCATGAAAATCGTGCATGGGGAGGTGTGCCCCTCAGCCCAGCCTGCGCCCTCTTGTAGTTCAGGACCCTGCGGGTAGGGTCCCTAGGCCTGACCCATGATCAGAGCCTATGGGGGCTTTCCTTTCCCAGACTGCCGGCAGCTGGCTCCACCTCTGCCACTGCTTGCCATCTGTGCAGCACTGCTCCCCACTCCTCCCTCCCCCGCTACCCGTTGCCTCCCTCTGTGGGTGACAGGTGTGGGGTGGGATTGCTTGGCTGGCCTGGGCCTCCCTCTATGGGGAGATTGATTGCGGGCCCCCACATTGACTCCCCCTCAGAGGGAGACCCGGCCCACCCACTGCAGCGCTGCTGGCCAGGTAGCCTGGGCCTCCTTCTTTGGGGCGATCAATTGCAGGGCTCCGCTGTTGATAGCCCAGCAGAGGGAGGCCCTGCCCACCCAGCCGGGGCTCTGCAATTGATCGCTGTGCAGAGGGTGGGGTGGGCTTCTCTCTTTGGGGCAATCGATCGCCGAGCCCCTTTCACCATTAACATAACATTGCTTTTATTTTAATGTCCATAATTCTTTTTTTTAAAATACATTATTTTTTTACAGAAAGAAAGGGAGGGGGATAGAGAGTTAGAAACATCGATGAGAGAGAAACATAGATCATCTGCCTCCTGTACACCCCCTACTGGGGATGTGCCCACAACTAAAGTACATGCCCTTGACTGGAATCAAACCCGGGACTCTTCACTCCGCAGGCTGATGCTCTATCCACTGAGCCAAACCTGTTAGGGCCATAATTCTTCTTTTAACATTTTGATTGAAAGACTGCACTGTCCTACTCTTTGGTTTATTATTGACCTCATTAACATTTGAGATAGGCTTGTGGGGAAAAGGTCATCTGTTCAAAAATTCTCTCTACGGGAATTTTGTCCTTTCACATTTGATTTAAATACATTTATAGTGCTTTTAAAAATATTTTCCCAGCCCTAACTGGTTTGGCTTAGTGGATAAAGCATTGGCCTGCAGACTGAATAGTCCTGGGTTCGATTCTGGTAAGGACACATGACTGGGTTGCTGGCATGATCCCCAATAGGGGGTGTGCAGGAGGCAGCCAACCAGTGATTCTCTCTCATCATTGATGTTTCTATCACTCTCTCCCTCTCCTTCCTCTCTGAAATCAATTTAAAAAATATATTTTAAAAATAAAAATGTTTTCCCAGTAAATTTAATTTTTCTTCTTTTGCAGTCCTTTTTGATTATTTAGTATATTTATGTTTCTGATAGTCATTTTGAAATAGATGAATTTGTCAAATCATCCGTAGTTTCACATTCCCATTAAAATAAATCAATTATTACAATTAATGATGCATGGAATAGAAATTGCTTATGGATGCTTTAGGATTCTATTTCAAATTCTACCAGTTCTGGAGAGCAAGGGTGAGAGTGGAGATAACTACTCTATAGGATCATGGAAGGAGGATAGTGAAGAGAAATTTCCCTGACAGGTCACTTATAAATATTTCTCTTGTGCAATTTAATGGAAGAAAAGAAAGGTAAATTGGGATAATTCACACTCAGTGAAAATGTGCATAGTGTTTTTTGTTGTTTTCATTTGTTTTTTTTTAATTGTCTAAATAGAGTAAAATTATAAAGTAATATTAAATTGTTAACATTACTAAATAATGAAATCAATATCAACATAGTGGGTCTTTTTGTTAGGTTTTAATCAGTGAAAAGTCCTTGGAGGTGGATTTTTAGATCATAGGTTGCCACTCTTGTCCTATATAATAAAAGCCCTAAGAGCATAACGACCACCAGGGGCCAGACGCTCAACCCAGGAGGAGGGGGAGGGGGGCACAGTGAGGCCTGGAGGCGCATGCTATGGCCCAGAGATCCCAGGAACCGCAAGCTCAGAGTTTGCTTTCCAGTAAAAAAAATTAATTGAAAATCAAAAATAATGGCCAATGGTGCCATGCTGGGAAGAACGGCTCAAGGAGGGAAAGGGCTCCCCAGGCCCCACCTGGCCTGGCTGACACAGGCACTCACCAGTGACTGCAGCTACTTACAACTACTGGCTTCCTGTCTGCCCTTTCCTAGACTACGTGTGCTTGGGGGCGTGGCTTCGGCCTCCCTGGCCAATAGCACTACATCAGCTCCAGTGTCCAGCTTCTGGCTTCCTGCCCACCCCTTCACAAACTACCTGTCCTTGAGGGTGTGGCTTCAGTCCCTCCCCTCCCCCCAGCGCTGGCTGGGCATTGATTTGGCCATGTGACTGACATCCATGTGCAGTTACACTGCATATTTACATTTGTAGAGAAGCAGGGTAGCCCGCTCCTGCCTCCTGCTTGACCTTCTAAGCTAAGAAAGGCCTGTTGATCTCCATGTTTCCCTCCTGTCCAGAATCACAACCGCTTGGGGATGAATGATTCCAGCAATGGCCCCAAGGCATGCTCGGTGTCACTGTCACAGACATTCTCAGTCATTACAGCCCATTCCTCAACCCACAGTGCCCTGCTCCACCCAACTGCCACTCCTCACCTGTCACACCCTGAGGACCACCTTATGTTATCCTATCTGAAATGTTAGCAAGATCTCAAATGCCCCCCTGTCAATAGCTTCCTTGCCCTACCTTTCTTCCTCTAAAAAGCTTGCATTTTAAATATATATATATTTGGTTGATTTCGGAGAGGGAAATAGAGATAGAAACATCAGTGATGATAGAGAATCATTGATTGGCTGCCTCCTGCATATTCCAAACTGGGGATGGAAACATTCCCTGGCCCCTCCCCCAGCCAGCAGGCCCCCCACTGGCAGCACAGCACTGAGGTTAGGAGAGAGGGGAGGCAGGGAACCGAAGTGTGGCGGGCGCCAAGGACAGCGTTGGCATCTGGTGTCTGTTCCTTCAGCACCCAGCTTGGCCACTGTCACCTCCTCTCCCAACCCTGCCGGGGCCTTCAGGCCCTGATCAGCCTGGCCCTGATTGGCCCTGATCACCTGCCAGGCCTAGGGACCCAACCCGTGCACGAATTTCATGCACTGGGCCTCTAGCTTTCAATAAAATTTTGGTTAAAAAGCTATGGGCTTTTTTTCCCCGTTAACATGAAAAATATGTGAAACACCTTCTGCAGTAGAATCTAAAGCAAAGTCTTATTCAGATACAAAAGAACAAAATGAATTGTATCAGTAATGTGATGCATAATGAGATGTTGTGAATTTACTTTTTTCATATATTCTACCTGTATTAGCATACTTAAATTTTTATTTTTGTTGTGAATGTAGGTTAGAGCCAAATATCGCCTTAATTAATAGAAGGTCAATAAATTGACTTAATTTGTGGAATGTAGTGGAATTGAGAGTTGAATGAATACTTGGAAGCCATTTTTTAACTCAGCAAATACCTAGTGTATTTCCCATGTGGCAGGTAAACCAGCTTTCTGAAAGTCATAGTTTAATATAGTTTCTTCTTCACTTCCCCTAGATAATAGTGATACAGTGTCATTTCTCTATTTTCCCAAATAGTTCTTTTATTCACCTCTTCTGATCTTTCTCTTCTGTAACAATCTCAGTTTTATCACTAATTCTCTTCTGCCTGTACTATTTTAACAACTTTCACCTAGTTTTCTACTTTCTCGCCTAATTCCCACTGATGCCAAGATGACCTTTGAAAAACACAAATCTGATTTTGATACTCACCTTCTTGATACCCTTAAAGTGATCCTCATTTTATACCATATTCCTTAATATACCATAAAAGGTCCTTCACAGTTTTTTCCTGACTATATCCTATGCCTTCACCTCACACTCTAAGTTAGCTTAGACAACTTATAGTTTCTTAAAGAACTAACATATTTTTTCATGACTTTGATCATACTTTTCTCTCTAGTCACCATATGGAATATTTGTTCTTTTTAAACCAATAAGAATATTATTAAAATAAGAATAGAATACTACCACCAACAAAAGCAGTTTAGGTAGGTGATCCATATATAGCTTTTACTGTGCACCAGGCACTCTGCCTTCGTTACTCATAGTTTTTGCAACAACCCTATAAGATAGGTACAAATAAGAAAACAGAAGCACAGGAAGCATGTGTAACTTGCTCAAGGTCAAGCATCTAGAAAGTTGGTGTAGCAGTTCATGAACCCAGACATTTGCTACTACACGACATTGCGTGGTCATGCATGAGACTGTTTAAGCATCACTGCATCTGGTTTCCTTTCCAGATCTTACCTCTTCACCTCTCAGGAAAAACAGGCTGCTTCCTTGTTTGGATCTCATCTGTATAGCCCTTAGGTCACGTTACTGCATTTACACTCTTCTGCCTTGCTTCATAAGGACTGGAATACCATGTTTTTGTATCTTATCCTTGTATCTTCAGTGGTTTGGGCACATACTTAATGACAAGCAGTTGGATAAATGAATGCATAAGTCACAATTTAAAGATTGAGGGAACCTAAGAGATCATCCCTTTTAACCTTCTTATTTTGTAGATGAAGAGACTGAGATAAAGTGAACATGATGGTAATATCAGATTTTAATGTGGATACTTCATACCAAAGTTAAGTTTTAGTACTAGTCTTTAGTGGTTGGGAGCCGTTTAATTTGATTCAAAGCTCAATCTGAAGAGCTGGTTTAGTGGTTGAGAGTGTTTTGGGTAGTGTTGGCAGAATCTGGTTAAGAAGTATAGCATTTAACATGTTCTGTTAATACCATGTGATCATTTATATGCCATATCTGTTAATTATAAAGCAGATGACTAGTATCATTTGCTTTTTTAGGTCCTCTGAATTATGTCCAGATACATTGGTGCTTTAAAAAAAAAAGATTGTGAGGTTGTGAACAATTTTAATATATGCAACCTTTGAAACCCGTTGGTAAATTTTGAATCTAGAAAATGGATATATGGGGTTAATGATAATATTCTCTACCTTTTTTGTATACTCAAAACTTAAAACATTTTAATAATATAAAGTAGGGGGCTATAAAGAGAGATTGGGAATAGAGTATAAGATATAAGATGAGTAAGGAAACTTTGAGAGTGAAAAAAATAAATAAAAATAAAGCCTAAAAGTTCTAATCTCTACTCTGGCTGTGTGAAATTGGAATGTTTATTTGTAAATGTAGGTCTTCATAGTATGCACCATATACTTTACAGTTTCTTCCTGAGCTTCTTTTCCTGTTGTAGCATAAACAAGTAATTTATGTTTTTTTATTGATTTCATACAGATAAAATTTTTTTCTGGTAACTGGTTTTGGCTGACTTTATATGTATGTTTAGCTGAAGATCAATGATAGGAAACGTTTTTAGCTTCTTATGGGAAAAAGCCCCAAATTAGCTTACTTTTATTTTTATATAACACAATACCATAAATAGGATTAGTCACTATTATATATTACATTTATTTTCACAATTATTTTTTTTTCTTACTTCAGAAATTCAGGTTCTTTCACAAGATTCCAGATAAAAGTTATTATGGATGGTAGGTAAGGGCTAATAGATAAATGTTAGCTATTGGTAACATCCTACTTCTGTTAGATGTGTGCACCTGGGTATTCTTTATAAGTGAATAATTTAATAAAATAGCCTTGTGTAAAGGACAATTGATAACATAAGTATTTAATACTTTTCAGTTCTTAAAAATATAATTGTTGGGAAGTGGGCATAAAGATATGATTTCTTTATCTCTGTTAAGATTTTTAATTAAAATATAGAGAGTTAATTCTGTTACTTACTATTCTTATTTTAAGGGTTCTGATGACTGTCTTGTGAAAATCTGGGCAACAGATGATGGCAGATTGTTAGCTACTTTAAGAGGACATGCTGCTGAAATATCAGACATGGCTGTAAACTACGAGAATACCATGATAGCAGCTGGAAGTTGTGATAAAATGATCCGAGTCTGGTGTCTTCGAACATGTGCACCTTTGGCTGTTCTTCAGGGCCACAGTGCATCTATAACATCACTACAGGTACTTGTTTTAATCCTTGTACTATCCATTTTTATTATAATTTAAAGTAAGTTTTGAGAAGTTACTTTTATAATTCATTGTATAAAGTCTACTAAGACAAAGGAATATTTCTTTTTTCTTTATAAATACATGGCTTTAGATAACTTGGTAATCATGACCTTTGTCATTTCTAGACGTTTTTAATTCTGTTGCTGCTATTTGCATGGTGAAAAATGGGTTTATTATTTGGACTGTGTCACTCTTGTAAAGATGTTTTGTTTTTTTCTTTGATTGTTTTTCAGTTCTCACCATTGTGCAATGGCTCAAAGAGATACCTATCTTCTACTGGAGCAGATGGCACTATTTGTTTTTGGCTGTGGGATGCCGGAACCCTTAAAATAAAGTCAGTTGCTCTTTTATTTCACAGATGTAACTTTAAAAGCATAAATGTGTTTAGTGGTTGAAATTACAAAAGTTATAAAGTAGTTGACAGTAGGAATAAATTTACTTTATCTTCTTGAGCCAGTAACATTTTGGCTCTTCATTGACCTCTCATTTTTATGCTTCCTTTTTCTTTTCATGCTTCAGAGAAAGTTTTCTCATGTTAACATGTTTGTTTCTTTTTTTCTCTTTATCCTAGCTCTAGCTCTTTCCTATAGACAATACCTGTCTTACTACCATTTATTTCTGTATGCTACCTAGTTTTATCTGACTATCTCCTTCTGGTGCTGAGAAATAATCTTAGAGTTCGTAAGCTATTCTTTAGAACAATTGTAATTATTTGTTACCACATCTATAAACTGTAGTTTTTATTGTAGACACTTAGGAAAACAGAATCATTACATTTTCACTAGGTAGATGCACCCTCCCTTTTGGAGGTTTTTGCATTTATTTTTTCACTTATATTATCTTAGTTTATCAAAACAAGTTGGCTGGAAAACATTATCTTTTGATTAAAGGACAATGAGACAAAGAAAGGGGAAATGACTTTCCGATAGTTAATACAGTTTTTTTAAAAATTGGCAAAGCCAGGACTAGCACACTTCCTTGCCCTTCGGTCCTGCACTGTTTACACCATGCCACCTTTCAAGTGGATGTAGTAGGTACAGGAAGTGCTCTCATTACTCCATAGATAGTCAGTGAATGGAGAGGTAGTACACCTAGTGTTTCTACACTGTTGAAATGGCCATTTCTGTGCTTTCAGGATAGAAAGTCATTCAAATTAGAAAGTTTATCTCAGTAATTATCTCTTCTGTTTTTAAATTACCAACGAAATTGAGTTATTTAATAAAAAAAAATTTGCAATTTATTCTTTTAAAACAGTAGTGTTCAAATAAATTTATATGTATGGACAGTCCTGGAGAATACTTATTCTAGTAGGGCATTAGGGGGGCCATGGCGATTTGAGTAACAAAATAAAATAAACTGCTTCATTTGAAAAAAGGATTGTGGCCCTAACTGGTTTGGCTCAGTGGATAGAGCGTCGGCCTGCAGACTGAAGGGTTCCAGGTTCGATTCTGGTCAAGGGCATGTACCTTGGTTGCAGGCACATACCCAGTAAGGGGTGTGCAGTAGGCAGCTGATTGATGTTTCTCTCTCATCAATGTTTCTAACTCTCTATCCCTCTCCCTTCCTCTCTGTAAAAAATCAATAAAATATATTAAAAATAAAAAAAGAAAAGAAAAAAGGATTGTGATCAAAGACATGGTTCCTTGGCGAAAGCAAATTTCATTTCACCCTAGTTGCATTTTTAATATTTAGAATGTTAAAGGATTTCTGTAAACATTTAGATAGAAGTTGAAATAGCTTACTGATATATATGGACAATAGCAGTAGTTAATTGTTGTTTTCCTTGAGCATTTATTTACCTCCCTATGGACATGATTGGGATACCTTTATCTTTTTCATTATTGTTTTTGTATAGAAGAAAAAGTGATTAGTGATCTTAAAATTAGCATGGGAATAAAAATGGTATTACAAAATTAAATTCTTTGTGCTTCTTGAGAATTACATTGCTAAGTGTAATAATACTTGTCTGTATCATTGAGAAGTTATTTCATATAACTTTTATGTAGATTTTTTAGAGCCTTTATGTAGATTTATCTATAAACTCTTTACCTTAAATTTTTCATGTAAAATTTTTTAAAATTTAGACATAAGTAGGGCAATACATATAATTTTCTGCTGTTTTTTAAAGTCTGTCATAGCCATTTATAATAATTTCGATAGTTGCATTATATTATATTCCATTGAGTTGTTGATCCATACTTTGCTTAGTGATATTTTTTAGTTTTTTTGGACATACAAGGTTTTCTAGTTGTTTGTAAGTAGTATTCTTTTCTATTTGCTATGATAATTGTTCCTTAAAAACTTTCAAGCTAGAGCCAGGTATCAAAATAAGAGTGATTATTTTTTTTAGATAGAGGGACACCTGTTTTCTGTATTACACATATAGTTGATACCTGCCAAAAAATTTGACAGGAAAGCTTTAATTACTAATTGAAGGCAAAAAATGTATTATGCTATAATGCTTTTGTGTGTAAGTGACTTCAGCAATCCTCTCTGCATTAATTGAAAGAATCAGTTTCATTACTAATTGAAACCTGTTTTGGAAAACCAAGGCTCTTGATAAATTCAGAGGGTTTCATGTAGGTTTTGTATGTATGGTAACACTCTCCCTGTAAAGATGCTGCTTCTTAGGTGAGGAATCTGACTGGCTGGGGCCCAGATGCTAGCTCAAGAGGTCTCTAAGTAGGAGGAAGCTGTCCAAATATATGTGGCTTAGATGTAAGGTGAGAATTGGAATTCTAAAATATGCAGATAATGATGATATCCAGTTTTTATTAAGCACTTATTCCACTAAGCTAGTACCGAGCACTTTACATTTTTTTGTATCATTAATCTTTATGGCAACTCGTATGAGGAAGGTATATTACTATCTTCAGGATGTGGAGTGGTGGGAGGAAACAGGTGAATACTGGAAGTATACCATCAGAACCCACTTTCTCTGTCTCTTTCTTTTTTATTTTAAAGAACCTCCTCTTAACCACTGTGCCAAACTAAGTAGTGCTTATTCATTGATGGAGTATCTAGAACTGGTTGAACCTAATTAAAATACTAATAATACTAATATTTATTAATATTTATAATTAAAATACTAATAATACTAATATATATTATGCCAATAACTAAGCATTTTACATGCATTATACTCATTCAATTCTCTCAGCAACTCTGAGATATCTTCTCTTTTTACGCCCATGTTACATATGAGGAGCCTGAGGTACAGAAATGTTAACTTGCCTAAGGTCACATACCTGAATAAGTGGCAGAGTACGGAATTGAACTCAGTCTGTGTCCAAGGCCACATCTTAAAATACTTCCTCAAGTATGCACTTAAAAATAATTTGTACCTGCTTATCTTAAACTAGAGGCCCAGTGCACAAACTCATGCTCAGGTAGGGTCCCTAGTGGCTGCCGACTGCTGGCCGCCGGTCAGGGCCTTCCTTCATTCTGCGCCTCCCCCTGGTGGTCAGCACATGTCATAGCAAGCAATTGAACTCCCGGTCTGTCGGTCAAACTCCTGAGGGGACACTTTGCATATTAGGCTTTTTTATATATAGATTATTTGTACATGCTTATCTGTTTTTTCCCTTAAAAATATTAAAGCCTATTTCAAATGTTAATGTATATGATTATTTGCATATTCTGGTTATGAGTTCTAACTAAATGGTTGGTTGTCGTTTATGTGAATGATTATGCCAAAAAATTTTTAAATGTAGAACTGCTGACCCATAAGATATTAAGGAAAGTGTAGCACATTATTTGCCTTTATAATTTCAGATTAACTTACTTAAATTTCAATTACTTTATATTTTTAATATATTTTTATTGGTTTCAGAGAGGAAGGGAGACGGAGAGAGAGATAGAAACATCAATGATGAGAGAGAATCATTGATTGGTTGCCTCCTGCATGCCCCCTATGGAGTATGGAGCCCACAACCCTGGCATGTGCCCTTGACTGGAATTGAACCCCGGACCTTTCAGTCCAAGGCCTATGCTCTATCCACTGAGCCAAACCAGTTAGGGCTCAATTACTTTAAATTTACACTGATAAATTTAGCTTTAAAGAATGTTTTAATAACTTTAAGTTTATGTAAATTATATTTATTATGCTCAACTATATCAGAGCCTATGGATATTAAGAAAAATGTTTAAAATGTTAATTTTTACAAATTTATTTTAAAAACTTAACAAATAATGTGTTGTGTTCTATATCAGTAAGAAAGACTATTATTGTTCAGAATATATAATAGGTAGATCCAAAAAATACATTTTATTTCCCTAAATGATTACAAAATTGAAACCACTCTATATTTGAATGCTGTGGATTGTGAAAGTTTCACAGTGCTTCTGGTTGAGGTTGAAGACTATTTTTGAAATTTTCTCCTAATCTGAGAAAAACTAGGTCAAAATGTATATTAAATTGGGCTTTAAAAGCAATTACTATATTTTGGAGCATTACAAATATATATGTATTGAAGTTGGTATATAAAATCTAATTTTTTCTTAATGAAGTTAATTATAACAAACATTTAATACCAATAGTATTAGACATAATCTAATACAGTTATACAATTAATGTAAATATAGCTGAGTGCGACCTATTTTCTACATATCATGTTTTGAATGAGCATTATAGTTGACTGAAGAGTCAAATACTTTAAGATTTTTTACTAAGAATCTTAATTTTTGGAGTTTTATAAGACCTATTTTGTGACATTAGAAGATAAACAAGGGGAGATGTTTAATGTCTGACATGGAGAAATTTTAGTTATTGGTGGTGTGCATATGTTGCAGAGGCAACATCTATTTTGCTTGAGTGTCCATGTTTACAAATGACTTGTTTATGTATTTGTGCTCTATCGAAATCTGTGAAATGTAAATTTGATTAAGAGTGGGTATAACTAATATATGCATGTCTTGTTGTCATAGTGGCTTTGGAATTGTTTTCTGTGTGGATTGTTATGTAATCAGAAGCTCCTACAAAATCTGTATGTGGAGTTTCCACAAGATCTACTGACCATGATATATGATTTCAAACCTGTTTTTAGGAAGGGAGCCATCTGTTGCTTCTTATATAATTCTGTCATTCTGTGATTATTTTTTGAAATAGCAGATTCCTGGTGTTGCTATTCCCTTTGGGATATTTTTAATTGTTAATTTTTTTGTATTATAGTCCAAGACCTGCAAAATTTACAGAGCGCCCTAGGCCTGGAGTTCAAATGATCTGTTCTTCTTTTAGTGCTGGTAAGATTTTTTTTCTCCCTAATTTTCTACTTTAAGTTATACATTAGATTTTTCTCTTTTCCTGGATATTATACAGGGTGGGGCAAAAATAGGTTTACAGTTGTTGGTATGGAAAATAATTAATAAATAATACAAGAATAAACTCTGTTTCACTTACAACTATAATCTTACTTTTTGCCCCAGCCTGTATTTTCAAATGCAGTTATGTGCTTGAGGTAAGCTGCCCTAGAAAGTTCTCTGCACTGAGTAATTTTTGTGCAAAATGGTAAAATTACAATGTCACCCATAAGCAAAAGCTTTTAATATACCCAGCGTATGTACATTGTGTGTAAATACACAAAAACTTTTGTTTCAGAGTTGAGAAAGAAGTGGTAGATCTGTTGATTAAATGCTAAAATTTTCATGGATTAGAAAAAAATAGATTGGTTAAGGCACAGGAGATAAAAATATGACATTTTGTGATAAAGACACTATCAGGGTCCCTGACTTCACTTACATACAGCACTCTCATGGATTGAGTGTTTTTGTCCGCTCATCCCCATGCTGGCACCCTGATCTCAGATTTCTCAACCTCCAGAACTATGAGTAATAGATGTCTATTTTTTTTGTTTTGAGAGAGAAAGAGAAGAGGGAAAGGAAAAAAAAAGCTAGCTTATAGTGGAACACAGTTTTGGAAAATATTTACTATTGTAATATAATTCGTATTCCAATACATATGCCAGGGGATGAAAATTAATTTAGAAATGATTTGAATTTTTTTAGAATTTAGTTAATATACTCATGTGACTAATATTTTTCTTTAAGAAGAATATAATGCTCTAGGACAGTGGTCGGCAATCTCATTAGTCAACAGAGCTAAATATCAACAGTACAACAATTGAAATTTCTTTTTTTTTAAATATATATTTTATTGATTTTTTACAGAGAGGAAGGGAGAGGAATAGAGTTAGAAACATCGATCAGCTACCTCCTACACACTCCCTACTGAGTATGTGCCCGCAACCAAGGTACATGTCCTTGACCGGAATCGAACCTGGGACCCTTGAGTTCGCAGGCCGCCGCTCTATCCATTGAGCCAAACCGGTTAGGACTTGAAATTTCTTTTGAGAGCCGAATTTTTTAAACTTAAACTATATAGATAGGTACATTGTTATTAACTTAATTAGGGTACTCCTAAGGCTTAGGAAGAGCCACACTCAAAGGGCCGAAGAGCCGCATGTGGTTCTAGGAGGAGAGAATAAGTAGTTTCAAAATTTACTCTGTTAAGGAATACATCTTTGAGTAGGTATCTTGTTAGAAGAAAGGTACTTTAAATCTGCTTTATATTTTCATAGATTTTGGAGGTATCCCTTAGCTAAAATAAACTTGATATTTGTACAACCTTATTAATTACTTTGACATTTGTTTTTATTTGCTTTTTAAAAATTAGCTGTATAATAATGATGACATTCAAATTAACTTGAGTTTATGTAGCAGCATTTTGAATGGAAATTAATCTTTTTAAACACATTATGATCTGCAGATTTGAATTGAATTGATGACAAATGAAACATGAATGGATTTTAATATTTAATGTTCCTAGTACTAGTTATTTCCACATTTATTTCCAGTTTTACTTTATCTTTTCATTTCATAATTGTAGATAGCAGTAATGCCTAAGATAAGTGATTGAAAACTGATGATATGAATGTATTTGAATATCAATATTCAAACATTTTTACTTTCTAACTTTTAGATTTCCACTGTTACTTCCATGAAGACAGTTTTTCTAGTCATAGCACAAATGTGGGCACTATACATGTGTTTGAAGTACTCTAGATACAGTTATACATATTGCACTCACTGTTCTCAACATTGAGGGAGAGTACTGATTCCAAGGAGAGAGTAAATGGAATATATAAACAACTGTAATGGAAGCTAGACTGTGTATGCTATATGGCAAAGTCTTAATGAGAGTTCAGAGGAGAGCAGGCTCATTTGATTAAAAAACTTGTAAAGACAATTTACTGAAGGAGTTGGGCCCTAAAAGTTTTATAGAATTTTAACATATGAGAAATGGGGCAAGAGAGGGATTTGACCATTTAAAAGGCATGTTTTCTAGTGAAGATGACTGTTAATTTCAATTTAAGATTATGTAATCACTTAGTGAAACAATTTGTAGTGGAAAGCTTTCTTTCCTAGTTAAAACTATGTTATCAAACTTCTTTAATTCAGGTTAGATATATACTTAGGATAAATAGGAATAGTTTTAAAGTATTAACCATTTAGTATACATTCTGGTAATGTTTGTGTTACATTATCTAATTTTGAAATTGTGTTTTACTCTTAAATGTTTGTATGCTACTATTCTTCAGGTGGAATGTTCCTGGCCACAGGAAGCACAGACCATATTATTAGAGTTTATTTTTTTGGCTCAGGTCAGCCAGAAAAAATATCAGAATTGGAGTTTCATACTGTAAGTATTGGTGAAAAGAATTAGATGAGTACAATTTAAATGAGTCTTAACAGTTTATTTTCAGGATCCTCTTTTTTGTTTATCTGTTTATATATAGGACAAAGTTGATAGTATCCAGTTTTCCAACACTAGTAACAGGTAAAGTAATTATTTTTGTTTAATTCCAATTTTTAAATTATGAAATAACGATAATTTTTATACTCAGATTTTAATTAAAATTATATAGGAATTAACTACCTAAAAGAAAGATCTTAACTAGTTATAGTGAAAGTGTATAGAGCATTTACATGTGAACATATCTTTGTTTCATTTGTAATAATGTTAGTTTAGATGGCCATTTTTAATAATAGGGATTTTTATCCACCTTACCTATTTCATATATATATACATACATATATACATATATATACATACATACACACACACATACACATACACATATCAAAATAAAGGGACACTTAGGAGAGATTGGAAATGTATCGCATTGTAATATTTGAGGCAGAACTGGTTTTTCCATGTTCTGGTTTTAAAATGAAAGAAAATTATTTCTAAGAACCTTGAATAGAACGAGTCAAGGTCATTAATATTAAGAGAAAAGTCAGTAATTTTCTATTTGAAAATATCAATTCTTTTTCTAAGGTACTAAATGATGGCCTTGAAACTCTTTTGGATATTATTTTGAGACCTAGTCATTCATATTAGAATACATGTGTATAAAATTTTAAAAGCCTATAATGTTTCAGGAGTTCTTAAATTTGCATTGAATATCTGGTTGAGTATGAGAATGCTATGTAAATAAAGATGAGTGTTGTCTTTTTGAATATTTTTAAAAACATAACTCTTGGAAAGTTCATTTAGGTAGAACATGTTTAATTTTTATTTTGGTGGTGGACTTTTTAATGCAGGTTTGTAAGTGGGAGCCGTGATGGAACAGCGCGAATTTGGCAATTTAAACGAAGAGAATGGAAGAGCATTTTGTTGGATATGGCTACTCGTCCAGCAGGGTAAGAAATCAAATTTGTTATAATACGTCAGTATAGATAGATCATTTAGAGTATGCTGTATAACAAACAGGTTGGTGTGTCTCCAAGCCTATAAAAACATATATCATAATCATTGTTAAAATGATTGCTTTATGACTAGAGGCTCTACTGGAGAGGAAAGACTTAAATTTTTTTATTTTTTATCCCCCCCCCCTTTTATTGTTTAAGATATTACAAATGTGTCTTTATGAGACTAATTTTTATAAAATGATTTTTGCACTATTGGAGAAGACCTACTGCATTAATGATTTTTTTTTTTTTCAGTTCAGTTTTGTTAAGACATGATGGTATTGTAAGAATAGTTTTAACCCTTTGAGTGCCAACAAATATCCTAGGAACTATGCTAACATTGCCAAGGCATTTTTGCTGATTTTACAGCAGTTTAGGAAAAAAATTAGGAATCGCAAGTAAATGAAGTTACATATTCAAAAACTTAAGGAAACCTTTACTACATTTTTTTTCATCTTTGACATATATTGTTTGCTGATTGTATGATAAAATACTAGTAGAAAAAAAATTTTGAACAAAACATATAATGTTAAAATAGAGGGACACCCTTCTCCAATATCTTCCACAAAATCCACCTCTTCACAGCAAGAATTGACATATTAGCAATATCATCACTAATAAATGCAGACTTAGAACTGGACGCCATTTCGAAGCTTTAGGGCTACAAAATTTGAGTAAACTTCATAAAATCGTAGTACCTGTAAAAAATTAGGCAGATAAATGCCAGTGGTCAATTTTAGAACTACAAACATTTGGCGTTATAAGTAATCTGCACGTAGGTGCCATCTGTCAGTAAAGAGTGAACTACTAGCATCTAATAGTGACACTGCAGGAGGAGTGTGATAGCGCTCCCGGCACTCTAGGGGTTAAGTTTCACTAGTTTTTTTAAAAACAGAGCATATTATAATGTTTCATTTGTCACAGAGGGATCATGTGGCTTATCCAATGGTTTTCTCTAGCCAAAAGAAATGATATTATACCTTATAACTGTTATTTTGGTCTTACCCATTTTTTTCTATTTGTTTTTGTTTAGTAGTCTTGGATGGAAGAGCAGAGCAGAGCAGTTAGCGGGGCATGACAGTAACAGTAAAAGATGGAGAGCAGCATGACACAGAGTTCCCGGGTCCAGATAGAGTTAAAGCAGTGACGTTTACTTTGAAGGCTTATTAGGAGTGCTGGAAATCCTGGGTTTGCTGACTTGGTGCAGTGAACTTTGCCGTCATCTTACGTTTATTCAAACGATTCTTAACTGTTAGGTGATAGTTATGTTACTGAATATAAGTTATATGAAAATACATTTAGCTTTTTGTCATACTTGTATTTTAATAAATAGTGTCAGTGTAAACAATACTGTCTCCCTCACTTTCAGTCAAAACCTTCAAGGAATAGAAGATAAAATCACAAAGATGAAAGTAACTATGGTGGCGTGGGATCGACATGACAATACAGTTATAACTGCAGTGAATAACATGACCCTGAAAGTTTGGAATTCTTACACCGGTCAACTAATTCATGTCCTCATGGTGAGAAAAAAGATTAAAATTTATTTGGTATAATTAAAACTGATTGTAAAATTCAATATTTTCATTTAGGAATAGTCTTACGTTAGCTAAAATCTCTAACTTGCTAGATGGGTAACTTGCCAAAGATTGGAAATAATTTTAAAATACAGTTAAATGGGTTCGGCTTGGAAATACAGATCCATGCTGTTTTTTAGTATGTAGGGTTGCATCAATAGTATTCTCAGGTTTCACCAAATGATAGCAAACTCTGGACAGTGATACTAGCTCAGCTTCATTACTATACATTGATAAATATGAAGATTTTGCCACCTTAATTCTGAAAACTCAGAACTTCGAAACGTTTCCATATTGTTGGATGGAATTTTCTTTTTTAATATTTATAATTCTTTGCTACTTCAAAAATACTTTAGGGTCATGAAGATGAGGTATTTGTTCTTGAGCCACACCCATTTGATCCAAGAGTTCTCTTTTCTGCTGGTCATGATGGAAACGTGATAGTATGGGATCTGGCAAGAGGAGTCAAAATTCGATCTTACTTCAATATGGTAATTATCAGTCTCTTTATAGCTATTAAAGATTTGGGGACTTATTGACTCAGGTACTCTCCATATCACAAAGGAAATCCATTTAAGAATAAGTTCAGACATTATTTTGACTTAAAGTTTCAGAAAGTTGCTTATTCCACACTTTTATTTACATGCTATATTTAAAGGAAAATTAATTATGCATCTTAAAATACATATGAATATTATGATAACTAAGCTAATTTTTAAAATAGTTTTAATAGTGAAACTTTGAGAAACAAGTATGACGATTCAATATAGAAAGAACAAAAGTTTGGAAAACTTATGTAAAGAAATTGCAAATAAATTTTTATATTGTGTTATTGTATTTCACCAGTAGTCCTGTAGTACAACAGAATTTAATTAAAATACACCCATTTTAAAATGAAAGCCACAGAAATCAGCCATTCTTTCCTTTTACCAAATTGTAGTACATTAGATATTTATTTGTGATTAAGCACTTTTTCCTCCATATTTTGTTGCTTATATAGATTTTAGTGTATTTTGCTGAAAACTTGGAATTGCAGTGGTTTGATATCACATCTTATTCTGTAGTGTTTTCAAGAAGTGCTTCTTAAATACTGCTTAGTTACATTTTTTTGCTCTACTTCCTATACATCAATGATATCTTAAAAATAAAACAAAAATGTGTCAACTATTTTGGCATGTTTAGATATTTTTAGAAATCAAGGATAGAAATCTTTGGTAATAAATCATAAAATAATGCAATTAATAGTGTGGTTGGTCAGTTATTTTGCAAAAATAATTGTTTCACAAAACAGTCTTGGGAAATATAATACTTTGTGAAAAAATTTCATGAAAGTGATACCATAGTTGATTGATCATAATAGAGTTACATCTATGTAGTAAGAAATCATTGATCAAAACAGTTGAGGGAGGATTAAGCAGAAGATAAAAGGAATAATTTTATTAATGAAGGACTTGACTAGCTGTCTTTATTGATATGCCTTAATGTACAATAAGGTAAGAAATAAGGGTTGTCAAATTCTTATTTTTCTAAAAAGACAGCGCTAATTTATTTGGGGTACAATTGTTAGTGATGGATGGATTTCCTTAGTGATTATATGTATAGAGGAGACTTTTTGAAAACAAATCTTTAAATATGCTGGTAAAGAATATTCACCTCTTCTTTCTATCCTTGTGTTTCTGGTTTGCTTCTTTTTGGGACATTTCTATTGAATGTGGAAATTAGAAAAGAAAACAATTTGTCTATACTTATATTACTTTAGTAATTTTATATTTTCAAAGGGTATATTAATAGAGTGTTTAGAGGAAAAGTTTTCTCTTACTTGAGTACTGCTGTCACCTTTAAGTTATAAAGGTGAATTTATTTATTGTCAGGTAAGTCTATCATACTAATATTTGATTTTATCAATAGATACAAAAATTGAAGCAACTTGAGATTGAAAAGATTTACTCTTAGGCCATTACAAATTAGTGATATAATCAGGAGTCGAAGTCACCAATATTATATTGTATACTCTTTGAAATTAGCAAAGGAGGTTAGTTATAATACTGCCTTAAAAATTATTTCTTGTTTAATGAATATTTTAAGGATATTTTCCCTGCTCTTTTTAATAAGAAATTAAAAGCCTTTAAATGGCAGAAGAAACAAATCTATATAATAAGTAGAACCAAAAAGGATTAAAAATAAATCTTGCATTTAACAAAACAGAAAATGAACTACTCTATCTCATTAACATAAAAATATGCTGTTTAATTTTTTGGATGATTTTTAAAGGCTTCCAAAGTGCTTCTGCATATTATTTCATTAGTGTCTTATGAAAAGCTTGTAAGATAATAAGGGTAGATTTTACTGTTATTGGCTTTGCAAATGGAGAAACTACACAGGGATAAATGCTTTGCTTAGTGTCAGCTAGGTCACACAGCTATTATATGGGTACTTGTAACTTAAAACCAGTTTTTCTGTCCTTTGTTAATGTGTTCTTAATGCTAACTCTAGTTGGGTTAAGTTATTGCACAGCTAACTTCCAACTCTACCCAGTTAGTGATGTGTGCAGTGGGAAAATACTTTTTAAATGAAATTAACTCCAAGTAGATCTCTTAAGATATGTTAGCTTGATAATTTTTTTTCTCTTAATTTGAAGGCATCTATATACCCTGATTTTTGCTCTTTACTCTTTGGGTGTTGGGTTTTTTTTCTTTTCATTGTTTGTTTTATCTATGGGCATATGGAAGATAAAGCATCCAGCATTGCTATTAAGAAAATTAAAACAACTTGAGGGAGGAGTAGAAGCTTGTGTTCAAAGTACACTATCCTGAATGTTGAATGTTGGCTGTAGTTATAACTCTTTGGCTCTCTGTAGCTAATAAGTAAGCTTTGGTGTTGCTAAAATTACCATATGTTGATTGAGTACAAATTCAATTCCTGACATTAAATTGAACTAGTAATCATAAGTTCAAATTAGTAATTATTTTATCGTTTCCTATGTAAAGGTACTAGGTACGGTGAAAGTTTAGAGCAAGTATTAAGATTAGTATTATTAGTATTTTGTGTGAGTTTTAAAATCAAACTTATAACATGAATAAGTAAATTCACCATTAAATCTATGGACAGAAAGTAAGGAATGTAAATAGTGCCTTTATTTATTTACTTTAAATATGTATTTATTTATTTTTAGAGAGAGAGGGAGGGAGAGAAACTTTCATGAGAAAGAAACATTAATCCATTGCCTTCTGCATGTTTCCTATTGGAGATTGAGCCTACAACCTGTGTCCCAACAAGTAATTTAACCAGTGACCTGTCAGTGCATGGGAAGATGCTCAACCAACTGGGCCACATTGTCCAAGGCTAAATTGTGCCTTTAAAAGAACAAAAAATTTACATACAAATTCTTAAAACAGGTTTTTATCAAGTATATTTTGAGAATACTGTTTCAGTATTGGTCATGCCTCACCTGAGAATATTTTTTCCATTGATTTTTTTTTTTTTTAAGACAATAGGGATGAGGGGAGGAGAGAGAGACAGATACAAACATCGATGTGAGGGAGACACATAGGTTGGTTTTGGTTGCCTCCCTCACGCGCCTGGAGCAGAGCCAGGGATTGAGCCTGCAACAGAGGTAGAGATACTTGCCCTTTACCAGGAATCAAACTCAAAATCCTTCGGACCATGGCCGACACTCTAACCCAGGGGCGGGCAAACTTTTTGACTCGAGGGCCACAATGGGTTCTTAAACTGGACCGGAGGGCCGGAACAAAAGCATGGATGCAGTGTTTGTGTGAACTAATAGAAATTCAAAGTAAACATCATTACATAAAAGGGTACGGTCTTTTATTTCAATAGTTTTATTCATTTCAAACGGGCCAGATCCGGCCCGTGGGCTGTAGTTTGCCCACGGCTGCTCTAACCACTTGGAAAACTGGCCAAGGCTCCCCCTTTTTATGATCATTTAACTTTCTATTTGAAAGTTATACCTTTAGAAGGTAATGAAATAATGTAATAAGTAGCTATTTTGTATTAAAGCATTTTATTATACTTATTTATTACAGAAATTAAAATTGTTTTTTGAAATTTTAAAAATAGTAAAAAGCCCTGTATCATCAGAAAGCCTTTTAAAGGTGAAAGGTTGAATTTTTAAATGCCTATGTTTGGTATATAGTAATTATGTTTTAATAAATAACTTTTTAATGCATTTAATGAATTTAAAATATTGAGCCATTAATATTTTAATATTGCATGGATATTCATCATTCAGATATTCTATTTTTTTCTGCAGCAAGCTATGATAATACTTAAAAATCTTAATGCTTTATTTTAGCATCACCCAAATATATAAAAATTTTTGCGACTGAGAATTGAGATAAAGATTTAATTCCTTATATGCTTACATAATTCCCTAATTTATTTCATTTCCAAATCTTACAAAGAAATTCTCAACTTGCTAGTGGAATTTTCTATAAAAGTGATGGAGTAATTTTCATTATTTTTACTGTTAGCTTTATTGTTAATTGAGGAGCTGAATAATAAAAGCAGTTGGAGAATGGATGCTGAGTTTTGTTATAAGAAGTACATGTGGCCGAAACTGGTTTGGCTCAGTGGATAGAGCGTCGGCCTGCGGACTGAGGGGTCCCGGGTTCGATTCCGGTCAAGGGCATGTGCCTTGGTTGCGGCCACATCCCCAGTGGGGAGTGTGCAGGAGGCAGCTGATCGATGTTTCTCTCTCATCGATGTTTCTAGTTCTCTATCTCTCTCCCTTCCTCTCTGTAAAAAATCAATAAAATATAAAAAAATAAAAATAAAAGAAGTACATGTCAAGTGACATAGGGTATGAAATGGAATGGACAATGTATATTCCTTGTACTGTCCCCCTTGTCTCCTTTTAAAAAATGAAATAATCTTAAAGTGAACTTTTAAAAGCACTTATTGGAAAAACATAATATGTAAGGTAAAAACTTTGAACCCTTATTTTTTTCTTTTAATGAACCTAAGAAAGAAGCTAAAGAGGATATTATTGAGAAGGTTATAAACATAAGACAAATTTATTCTATTGTTAAAAACCTGAATTCTCAACCTTAAACTTTACTTACCTACATTCTTTTTAAAAGTATGTAAATTTATTCATCTTTTAGCTGAACAGTCCTTATATAACTTGAATGTTCAGGGCAAAAGTAGAGTATATTTGGACATCTTTTGAAGGCAGATAGTGTATATTAAGAATACTCTTAACTCTCTGAGTATAGTTAATAAGCCCACATATTTGTGTTTAGTAGTGGCAGGAGGTTAATATCAATATAGTTTTGTTTTGATGAAAGTTGTTCTGAACTCTAGTTTAAAAGCTCTTAACTCCCAATTAATTACTGAGAGGCAGATAAATTAGTTCCGCAAATAACTTGAAAATGTATACAAATTCACTGAACTGAAGCTGAGGGCATTTGTAATATTTTAATCCCCTGAAAGAGATAGGCAAGTTAAGAAGTTTATATAAGCATAAATGTCTTTAAATTTAAAAGTTGATTTTTTAGCTCTTGTTCTCTTAAATTATCACAGCACAGCTAAGTTTTAACTACAAATTTAGCTAAATGAATATTAAATTCATTTTGAAAGGTATGACTTTTAAATTTCTTAGTACTAGGCCATTTGATTATTAGGTAGTAAATAAAAGATGTTTGGAGTGGTGTTTGTAGATTCCACATTAGTTTTCCTCATGTGTCTGGCCCTTTTGCTTTTATCTTGCTCTCTTTATATCTATTGTTCTATCTCTGTCTATGAATCTGTCTCTCATGTCTGTTTCTGTCATGTTATTCAGAGCTCTTTTCTGGTTGCCTCTTGTTCTGATTTTAACTGAAGAGTACAATATATCTTTTGTTAGAAAGCAATTTCACTGAATTTGATTGTTGCTTTGTTTTTGTTGTTTTATGAGTAATTTCCAAATAACAATTTAATTAATTTTTTCTTATTTTTATAATTGTTAACCTTTCTTTTACTTGAGATTTTTAAAAAATGTTCCAGTGTCCACTAATCCAGAACAATAAATTTCTCCTTGCAACGTTCTAAACAAGCAGAGGCTGCCAATCCACCACTCAGAATTTTTGCACATGCTTATTGATATTAACCTGTTCTCAGTGTGATTTCTATTTTAGTTTTGGACAGTTGTAGCTGTATGTATCTAGGAAAGGGAGAACAAAAAGCTTTAAAAAGGTATATTATATCATGTTCTCTTGTGAATCCAGATTTCAAGATCTCTATCTCTTTTTCCTTCTTTCTTTCTTCCTTCCTATCTATCTCATTACCTATCATCACCTAACAAGATGTCATATCAGCATTCTGTGTGTTAAAGGATTCTTTGATGCTTCCAGTCTTTGTTTCAACCTTTCTGGGTAAGGAATTACTTTCAGTCTTCTGATTATAAACTTTATTGCTGCTGTCTTTCAGATTTCTGGAGTTCTTTAGATTCTGTCTCTTTCTTATCTATATCTTGGTATCAAAGACATATCTTAAAATTTGTTGTCATGACTGTGTGCGTCTCTAGTTTGTCACACTGTATTTGGGGAATTACATTTATGTTGTAATTCTTTAGTATGCTCTATGAGTTGATATCCAGAGGTATTCAAGATTTGAAAGTTATAAGGGAAAGTATTTTAAGTTCTATATAATGTAAACACACAGGTGAAGACATTTTGATTAGCAAATAGACTAAGGGATGGTACTTGATTTTAACCAGTGTGCAGTTGAAGTGGGGAGATAAAATATACCTAAAAAAAGTATTAATAATAAGTAGTTTCAAATGCTAGCATGCGTATGAGAAGATAATTGGTATATCTAAAGATGTAGGGAGATCACTTAAGGTGGTTGGTCAGAGGTTTTGTTGGGCAGGAGTAATTGAAAGTATGCCTTGAACAATAAGAAGAATTGAATCAGTAAAAATAATTTTAAAAAAGGACTATTCATAGAGCAGTTCACAAAAATATGTCTGGAATAGATTTTGAAAAATGGTTGATAAAACGTGAAGTTGAGGTGTGTTGTGATGACCTCATATTATCAGGTGAGCATAAAGAATAGTTAACATTGTGGGGATTTTTGGTAAATTATATTTATATTCTAGAAACTTAATAGAAAAATAGTTTGAATGCCAATAGTAGTATTTCAGGTATGAAATTGGATAGGTGGAGGAAGAATTACTTTTATTAGTGATATTATTATGAAAAATTACAGAGGTAGGTAGGAAATTTGTGGAAGAAAAAAATTATATATGTATATATATGACTTGGTAATTTTATAGAAGGGTTAGAGCTAGAGAGTGATAGATTTAATAAATTAGTTGAGCATTAAGCTAGGTAATTTTATAATATTGATATTAGAAATATGAAAGATGTGAAGGAAAACTGATTCTTTGTAGTTTATTTTTATACATTTACTGTTACATAGTTTTGGACTATCTTTGTGGAAATGGGCAGCCAGACTTGGAGATAGAATAAAAGAGAAATAGAATAGTATTTACCTCCTCATGGAGATAGAAAAGGCAGTGTAGAGAGCTTAAAGCTAAACTTTTAGAAATAGTCATATTTAGCAGGGTAGCGAAGAGATCACAATCTCTAGACACTGGGTCAGAGGGACCAAAGGAGGACTTGATTCATAGTATTGCTGCCCTCAGAGAAATCAGAATATGGTAAACAAAATGCTGTTAAATTTGAAGATGAGTTATTTGTTTTGGTAGTACATTTTTTTCCTAAATGAAAATTAGAGTTGATTCTTTAAAATCACTTTTATATATCCACTGGCTTTATCAAGCCAGTTTCCTTTTTATGTAAATTTATCTTGGCACCATTTATTTTAAAAAGCTATATTTTATTCATATCTAATAATGTTACCATAAAGAATTTTCAGTATTAAAGGAAACATTCATTCAGCAGTGATCTTTTAAAGTAATTTGATGACACCTAGATTATTGGAATGTTGATTGCTTCCCTTAACATAGATTCTTTGTTTACACTGTAACTATTTTCATAATTAAAATGTCACCAAAGTATGACGGTGACTATCTTCAGTATCTAGTGTACATTCATAATTACCTTTTTTTCTCTCAGGTTGATAAACTTTTAAGGTTCTTCATATATAAGAAAGGACACTTTCCATGTCTATCTCATAAATTATAAGGTTATTTTAAATAACTTATTTTATGTACGATTTTCTGGATGAGATGCTCCCTTTTAATCAATGATGTATTTAAAAATATGAATTAGACCAAAAAAATTGGCATTGATTATAGACTTGGAATTATTTCATAACAGAATAATTCTGCTTAAGAATCATTTTATCTTTCTGATTTGTGTTGTGTTCCTTTAGGAATACATACTTCTCATATTCTGGTGTATGTGCCTCATGATTGATATAATTTAGACCCTATAATTTAGTCTTCATTGTAGTGCTTTTAGCATACTTCATTTCTAAAACTGTCCAGTTCTTCCAAAAAGTCTTCCTGAATATCAGATTTAGGATTTTAGATCTGGATAGGACTCTAAAGATCATTTAAGTATCTCCATCATTTCACAGAGAGAGTAGGTGATTTGCTTATTAATAGAGGAAGGGTCTCTTGGATCTAAGACCCCATTCCTCTGTTTCCATTAATTATTCATCTTTCCACTTCACAAAAATCATATTAGAAGTTATGGATAGTATTCTGCCTTGAAAAGGGAACTGATATACTTCATTAAATATTACAATTCTATCATTATTATTTCTTGGAATTATTTTCAGCATTCTTTAGCTAATGTGAGAATTTTCTTGCAAATGTGTTCATTACTTTAACTCGTCTGATTCTTTCATCTTTTGCTTTAAAAATTAAAATAACATTTATCATAATTGCTGGATATATCTTTATTTTTTATTTTAACTCCTATTATTGAAATTTTTGCACTAATTACTAAATACTAGCTTTTGGATTTCTCAGCTTTATTGTGACTTAATGTATATAAGTATTCTGTGATGTTTATTAACATGTCTCAAATAATATTTCATAAGCATACTTGATTTTCTTAGAGGAATAATTCATCTAAAATTTACTTTGAACAGTTCTCATTCATTCTGGGTTTTTTAAATTCACTAAAGCTGTAATAGTACTAGCATAAGTTATATACAATATTACATTTTACATTAACTTATTCTCTTGTTAAGCAGTACATTTAATTTTATGTGATAGGTTTAACTTTAATATGGTAGAGAGGATATTTTTTTCTTTCGGTTTTTAAATACAAACCTCATTGCTTTCTCATTACACATATGTATTCAATAGTGCATAAAATTTTTTCTTTGAGAATTCTTATAAATGCTTTTACCCCAGTTTAAGAAGATAAAATTATTTTCAGCAAGAAATATTTAACCTTTTTTGTTTGTTTATTTTCTTAGTTAATCATAGCATAGATAATAAAAACAGCTAGGGTATATTTAGTATATAGAAAAGTAAAATATTTTCCTTATTTCGTATTAACTGAAAAGCCTTGTCTACATTTTGTAGTTATGGGTGTTGGTTAACTGAGGAACCATGACTAAATATAAATTTGGCATTTTAATTAATAAGGTCATGGCATCTTTTCTAATTGGTTCATGAGTAGTGCATATTCTTTCAATGCCTTCTTTAATGACTAAGATTAATCCAAATACATTTTAATGTATTTTACCTATTTTTTATTTTATTGACTATACTTTCATTTTCTCCATATAAAAGTCACTTTGAAGTTATGTAGATGCCTTGCACACACAAAATTGATACCATCCTGCCATATTAACAATGGCATGTGATATATCAGAAATTTAGTGGTCTTCAATTAGATTGCTATTTTTTTTCTTTGCTTTTTTTGAGCTTTATATGTTCCGTGTCTCCCAAGTACTTTTTAAAGATCTATGAAGTGTAAATGTGGCAACATTGGTAGATAGCAAGGTTATAGGTGAATTAATTCTCAAACCACTACCCCTCCTCCCCACAAAAAGAAAAAACTATAGAGTAAGATTGCCTAACATCACGTGAAGGCTATCCTTTGGCATTGCTGAGTCAGATTTCTTTCAAATCTCTTTCTCACTTTTATGTTCTTAGAATTGTAAATTTAGACTTACAATTATGAGTATATTTATGAAGTAGTTGCTTTTTTTTGTTTTCTCTTTTATGAAAATTAATGAACCAAGATAAATAAAACATCTAATAACACATGGCCAAGGCAATTTCTACTCTCTATCTTTACTTGTTTTATGTAAAATTCTTTTTAGAGGTAATCTTTGCTGATGTGGTTACTTATAACAGTTCGTTTAACTTTTTATTTGGAAAAAAAATTGGGGCTTGAATTCGGACATTTCTGCTTATAATCTTTCAATTTTGGCAAATAGTAAGTTATATAGCTAACAGTGCCTTTATGTTAACTTGGGGAAATATATTCTTTCTCATTTTTAAAAAGTTTTCAAGGATTTGGTATCAGTTTCCTTCCTCTGCTGTCTTACCCTCCAACTTTCTTCATAACCAAGATATGGACCTGTTTCACATAGAATTCATTTTCTTGCTTTTATGGTAAATCTTTAAGTGTAGTAGACATTAGATACGTTCAAGTTCACTAATTTCCTTTTGTATGATTAAGTTTTGAGGAAAGTTATTCTTCTTTTCCATTATTATTACTATCCAAAACAGCATTAATAAATACCAGTGGGCTCATTCCTTCTTTTCAGCAAGCTAAAGGGAAAACTTTTATTTTGTTTTTGAGGCAATTCCATTTGTGGTATCTAAATGTATTAGGGAGAGCCCTTCTTTTTAAAGTAA
Organism: Myotis davidii; assembly: GCF_000327345.1. NCBI lineage: Eukaryota > Metazoa > Chordata > Mammalia > Chiroptera > Vespertilionidae > Myotis > Myotis davidii. Next base: position 5,383,871 of record NW_006296625.1, on the reverse strand, counting down.
AGTTTTCTCTTTTGACCAAAATGTAAACTTTCCTTAAGAAATCTATTCTTCTAAATTTTAATTTCACTTCTGTATTTGCTGAACTGAACATTTATTTATCCCTATGCCATATTTTTAACACTAAAAAAAGAAAGTTACCACTTCTCTCTTTTCCAAGCGTTATTTGGGATATCGGAATAATACTAATAAAATTCAATTTGTTCTAGATCAGTGGATACCGGAACAGAGAGGAGGTGTTTCTTACCTGATAAAGTGTGTGTGTTCCGATTCTGCTAATCCAGAAATCCAATCTCATTTGTTTAAAATCATCCTTAGTTGTTATTTGTTAGGGAGTCAACTCCCTATTTTGATTTTTTTCTGAAATTCAGTCCCTAGATGTGCTTTAGATAGGGTAGAATTTTTACCTCTTTCAGAACACTGCTAAAGAAGTTTTCAACTGGAACATAGTCTGAAGAAGCACTGAGAGCAAAAAAATTCAGAGTGGTGATTGGCCACCTCTGTTTGATTGACAGGTTGCAGGGAGAAACCCATTCGTTCTGGATTAATGGAACTGGAAAGCAGAAAACAATTATCAGGTAAAAAAAACCTTTTCTTTAACCTTTGAAATTCACCATTTAAAATATGAGTCAGACCATCAGGGGAACTTATTACCAAAAGGAAAAATAATTAGTGTTTCATGAGCAGTCATCTTTGGCTACTACTTCCAAGAGTTACCAAGAAAAAGAAAGCTACAGTTACTACACATTGTCAGCCTTTGCCGAAAGGACTTGATTAAATGCAGATAAGTTGAAAGCGTGTAAAGAACAATTACGTTTTAAGTCTGGGTTAAAGACATGAAGCAGAATTCTATGGGTGGGGGAGATTGGTGGTGTTTTATTTCCTGAATTGTGTTTGGTCTGTGGATAAATAGAACAATTTGGTTTTCAGAGCTTTAATCTGGCACTTTTCATGAATATTCACAAGTTTTGTTACTATACTGTGTTTGTTATACTTACTTACTTTACTTGGATGTATATTTATATATCTTCAGAAAATTCTAGTAACAATAGTGACCAGTTCTTTATTTTTTTAATGGCAATTTTCTGATTACTGGTTAAATACATTTCAGATTGAAGGCCAAGGACATGGTGCAGTATTTGACTGCAAATGCTCTCCTGATGGACAGCATTTTGCATGCACGGACTCTCATGGACATCTTTTAATATTTGGCTTTGGCTCCAGTAGCAAATATGACAAGGTAGGGTATAATGACTATATATCTCCTTTCTTTTAATCCCTGGATGTTTAGTGGTTGTATTTGGGGCAGGGGGTGAGAATCATTTATGCTTTCAACATATTTGAAGAATATTTCAGCAAAAAGAAGAGCCATATTTTAAATAGTCTGGAGATCTATGTTTTGGAGAGAAGGGTGAAGACAACAGTTTTTAAATCTTTTCTATAATAGATAATAATTATATGTTACTTAAATAAGTAAAAATAGAGTCTTTATATTTCAGAAGGAAGAACTTTATACTTAATTAGCCTTCAAGAACAATCTAGATTGTAGTCTTAAAATTGGAGCATATAAACTGGGGATGGGCGATTTTATCCATAAAAGGACTTTTGAAATTATGTAAAACATTTTATTTGTATGAATAATATGCTTTTATCAAGGGTACAAATTTGTGGCTTTTAAATGTGTGCCATACTGATAGTAGCTAATCTTTTTAAATAATTAAGCCTCTAAGATGAGTGACTACAATTGCTTCTGCAGTAGGGTGGTATAAAAGATTATCATAAAAATTGCATAGCTCATGGTTTAGTTTAAGACGTTCCAAATTATCCAATAAAAATGTTGATGTTACAGATGTCTCAAGCATGAGTTCATATTAATAATTTATATTTCAGAAATTTAAAAAAAAATGCTTAACTCTTGAAAATTGGATAATGTTAAATTTTTATATTACCATTATATAAACCCTGTTCACTGTATACTTAAGGATTTTCTTAAATTGTATAAGTGATGTAATTTAAGAGTTTAATTCTAAGAATAAATTCATTGAATGTTTACCCTTTGTAAAAAATTCTAAAAAATAATTTAAAAAGTAAGATAAGGTGTGGTAGCTCTGTGAAAGTAATAGTACCGCTGAATGATTTATGCCTAGATTTGACTTCATCATGTAATTTGAAATTATATTAGCTATCTTTTCAGTCTCTTTCTTGTTTCAGAAAAAATTCAAAGTAGCTACTTTTCTGATTATAAAATTCAATGCAGAAAATATAAAGATTTATTTACAATTCAAAAAAGAATATTCTTTTATATTGCTCTTAATATGATTTATGGTGGACTGTTTGCTTTCTATTAGAAATTTATAATGATATATTTTATTCTTCCAATCTTTTATCATCCTTTCTTTTTAAAGATAGCAGATCAGATGTTCTTTCATAGTGATTATCGGCCCCTTATTCGAGATGCCAACAATTTTGTGTTAGATGAACAGACTCAGCAAGCACCACATCTTATGCCTCCTCCTTTTTTGGTTGATGTTGATGGTAACCCTCATCCATCAAGATATCAGAGATTAGTTCCTGGTCGTGAAAATTGCAGGGAGGAGCAGCTCATCCCTCAGATGGGAGTAACTTCCTCAGGTAAATGTTCGTTTTTATAGACAACCAAATTTTTCTTTTCCTACTGAAATTTTATAAAATTGTTAATTGGGTAACACTCTGTTTTGAACATATGAGAAGTAAAATGATTTTCTGTACTTCCCTAAAGTTTTTTGAATAATGCTTTTGAATAATGTTTAAGAATTGTAAGGTAATTAAGGAACATTGAAGGTTTAAAACAATAATTTGATCTATATCCATTAATCTCCGGGGACTAATAAGTTAAGTTCCTATATTTGATATGAGATGAGTCAACTTACTTATTCATTCAGCAACATAAATTGAGAATATCCTCTGTCCCTGACACCTGCTAAGCTGTGGTATTCAGTAATCACAGTTGTAGACAGATACATGGTTAAAAATTGTGATAAACCTTACGAAGGGGGTAGTAATAGTGTGATTTGAGAGACTAAGATTAAATACTCTATTCCTATTGAAGATTGTTTAAGTGATCAACTTTTATTTATTGAATTGATTTTTTTTTTTTGAGAGAGAGAGGAGGAGAGAGAAATTCATTAATTGGTTGCCTCCCCTCCCTGCCCCTATTGAGGATTAAACTGGAAACCCTGGGTATATGCTCTGACCAAGAATTAAACCCGCCACCTTTTGGTATGGGATGATGCTCCAACCAACCGAGCCATATACCAGCCAGGGCAAAAATGATCAACTTTTAGAAGTTTATATGTAAGATAGGGATGAAAAGTGTTGAGAGCTATTATAGTGATGTAATGAAGGTGAATATTAAATGAGTTACGAAATTGGAGTTTAAAAGTCTATAGACACCTTCTTCCACCCTTTTGACAGAAACAGCACTAATTTATGAAGTGAAAATAATGGACTCTATAAATAAGGTTAAAGCCAGGTTTGATATTATGAATCATTCTGTTCTATTTTAGAGTAGAAAAATGTTTGTGAGATATTTTAAGTTCTTGACTCTAGCATAACAGACAAGTAGATTTAAAGGACATATATGAGATATAATCTACACTAATAAAAGACAAACATTCAAATTGACCATACCTTTGCTATGTCTTAAGCCACACCCACCAGCCAATCAGAGGAAATTAACCCAACCAAGATGGCGGCCGGCAGCCACGGAGCTATAGCAAGCAGGAGGCTTCGTTGCCCCAGTGATGGAGGAAGCCAAGCTTCCCACCTGCCATGGCCAGCTCTGAACTCAACTCAAGGCAACAAAGTTTCAATTAGAGAACATAAATAAACCCCAGATAACCTGCTTTCAACCGGCTGTGGCCACAGAGCTGGAGCGAGCAGGAGGCTTGGGTTTCCCCTGGTGATGGAGGAAGCCAAGCTTCCTGCCCGCCCTGGCCTGCTCTGAGCTCCACTCAAGGGTACGGTCCTGGCCGGCTCTGAGTTCCACTGAAGGCAACAAAGTTTCAATTATAGAACGTAAATAAATCTCAGAATAAAAAGAAAAAAAGAAGAAAAGGAGAGGCTGAGAGCTTCTGTTTCTGGGGGGTTGGCCAGCCTGAAAACGGCCTCAGCCCCTCACCCAGACTGACCAGGCACCCCAGTGAGGACCCTCCACCCTAAAGGGGGTGTGGCCAGCCTGAAAACAGCCATCAGCCCCTCACCCAGAAGGGGGTGTGACCAGCCTGAAAACAGCCATCAGCCCCTCACCCAGGCTGGCCAAACCTCCATAGGGTGAGCTTCCCAACAGGGAGGGGCTTGACCAGCCTGCAAACAGTGATCCATCAGCTCCTCACCCAGTCTTGCCAGGCACCCCTGTGGGACCCCTACCCTGGTCCGGGACACCCTTCAGGGCAAACCAGCTGGCCCCCACCCTTGCACCAGGCCTCTATGCTATATAATAAAAGGGTTATATGCAAACAGCAGAACCACTGGGAATGACTGGTCACTATGACACACACTGACCACCAGGGGGCAGATGCTCAATGCAGGAGCTGTCCCCTGGTGGTCAGTGCGCTCCCACGGGGGAGCTCTGCTCAGCCACAAGCCAGGCTGATGGCTGCCAGCACAGTGGTGGTGGCGGGAGCCTCTCCTGCCTCCTCAGCAGTGCTAAGGATGTCCGACTGCAGCTTAAGTCTGCTCCCTGCTGGTAAGTGGACATCGCTCGAGGGCTGCTGTACTGCCAGAGGGATGTCTGACTGCCAGCTTGGGCCTGACACCTCCGCCCCCCCGCGGCCAGCAGGTGGACATCCTCTGAGGGGTCCCAGACTAGAAGAGGGCATAGGCCTGGGCTGAGGGACACCCCCCCCCTCCCCGCTCCTCCAGTGCACAAATTTTGTGCACCGGGCCTCTAGTGTATAATAAGTAACTTAAGTAATGAATTCAGATTCTATAGGCAGCATAGAAAAACTATTTCATTGCATTGTAGAGCACCCACTTATTTTTCTTAAAGGATTGGTCATGAAATTTCATGAAGATAAACATATTACATAGGAAAGACTGGTTTTGTAACTATTCATACCCATTCAGGATGAAGGCTGTGGAGAAACATGAATGAAATAGTCCCTGCTGCCACTTGTAGAGCGTAATACAATCCAGTAGATCTGAGTATCTGGAGTATGTGAAATTAAAATGTCTCAATACAGGGACACAGCATGGCTGGGATTTTAGGCATAAGGAAATGAGGAAATGATTCACTTATTAAAATTTTAGTGCTACTAATTAGTGTGATTACTTTTTTCTTTAACTTTTTATAAAGGGCTTTCATTTAATCCTTATATCTATGGTATCTCAATTCTAAAAGTTTAGAAAATGAAAACAAGAGTCTATCTTGTCCAAGTTAAAGTATATGGAATTATAGGGACTCAAACTCAGCTTGACTTCCAGTCAGTTGTTTCTTCCATACTAAGCTGATGTTGCTGTAAAAAGTAGACTTGATTTTGAAAATGAAATAGACACTGGTTATCAGTACAGGGCCACAAGAGAACCCATAGCAATAATTGTGGCTTCAAAGTGAATCACAGAATTTTTAAGTGTTCTAGGTCATAGAATTCAGGTTAAACATTATTTCTTTCATTAAGAGTTAAAAAATACAAAAACAGAACAAAAGAATTGTTTATTTTTTATATATTTTTAAAATTTATTTTTATATGATTTTAGAGGGGAAGAGGAAGAGAGTGAGAGAGAGATACTAACATCATTGATGAGTGAGAATCACTGATTGGCTGCCTCCTGCACAGCTTCCTGCCTGGGAATTGAACCATGACCTCCTGGTTCATAGGTTGATGAGCCATGTGAAACAGGCAGTAATAATTTTTTTTAACTCGGCATATTTCTAACTAAATTTCTATTTGTAAATCTAGATCTATAATAATATTTATTTTTGAAAAGTGTCTGTCGTGCTGGGTAAAAATAGATGGTGGCTATTGTAATAAAAAATTGACTCTAATGCACTTTGTTATATTTACACTGAACAATACACTTTAAATGTGTTTCTTCAATTGTAAACTTGAGCTATGTAAAATTACTCATGGTTATTTATACATGAGATGTTTTGCTAGCAGCATACCAGGAAAGAAGCATCCATAGGCATTTTAACATTTACCTCTTTCTTCTTTTATCACTTTCTATCTTTGTGACCTTGGACAAATTATTTTATCCCATTGATTTTTAGTTTTCTCTTATTTTATAACATTATAAGCGTAATACATGTATCCCTTTCTTTATATTTTCATTACTATACTTTAAAATATATATATACATATATATACATATATAATTCATTTCAGAGAGGAAGGGAGAAAGAAGTGAAAACATCATTGATGAGAGAAAATAATTGATTCGTTGCCTCCTGCATGCCTCACTGTTGGGGATAGAGCCTGCAATCTGAGTATGTGCCTTGACTGGGAATCGAACTGTGACCTTCTGGTTCATAGGTCAATGCTCAACCACTGAGTCACCAGCCAAGCATTAATACTTTTTTACTGTAAGATCCCTTTTGTGTCTTCTTTTCCTAGCCCATGTTAAAAGTTTGATCTCGTCAAATATTCTCTTCTATACCTTCATACCTCATATTAATTGCTCCCTTCTCAAGTCTCATGTCAGTGCTTTCCTATATGTCATGACACTTAAACATTTTTTATTCATTGAGCAGGATTGAACATATTTGTATATCTAGCTTTGTGCTAGATTTAGAATTAGAATCTACACTAATAAAAGAGAAAAATGGTAATTGGCGTACGACGCTACCCTTTTCATTGGCTGTTCAGGGCTATATGCAAATTAACTGCCAAATAAGATGGCAGTTAACTGCCAACAAGATGGCAGTTAATTTGCATATGTAGGCACAATGCAGGGAGGTGAAAGGGAAAGCAGGA
>NW_006296625.1:5371091-5376080 GCF_000327345.1 Myotis davidii | reverse complement strand
GATGCAGGCCTGGGCAAGGGGCCGATCCTGCGATTGGAGATTGATGGGGGTCAACGCCTGAGGGCTCCCAGTATGTGAGAGGGGGCAGGCTGGGCTGAGGGACACTCCCCCCCACCCCCCACCCAGTGCACGAATTTCGTGCACCGGGCCCCTAGTATTAAAATAAATAAGTCAATCCAGGCTTTTGAGGAACCCATGCTTTTGGGCTTCCTTTCTGTATTGGGCTGAACACTTGAGATATAAATGTACATATTGTTTGATTAAATGAAAGCGAATAACAGCTAATTTTTTCAGGGATGGTTTGGGAAGATTTCACAAATGAAATGTCATGGAGATTCCATTTTAGTTGGTGCTTAAAGGATAAGATAGTGATAATCACGTGTATACTTGAAGTGAAAGTATTATGGTCAAAGCATAAAGATGTTTATCCAATAAGAGTAAGAGTCAAGTAGTTGCATATGGTACAGGTGAGAGTTGATGTTGGAAAAGTAGAGTGGGTTAAAACACATTTAGTTCCCTCCTACCTCAGAGTCTTTCCATCGACTCTTAGCCTTCTATCTGGAGTGTTCTTATTCTACCTCCCCACAAGGATTACTAATTCTTCTTTAAGTGTTAGATCAGATGCTGCATTCTCAAGGAGGGCTTCTTTGACTTTTGTGACTCACCATAGTATCATATCCCTTTCCTATTTTCTCTTTCTAATCATCTTTATTTAAACCTTTTTTATAATCAGTATCTATGTATGAGTTTATTGTTCAATTTCCCCATTGGATTGTCAGCTTCCTGAAGGTCAGGGACCTTGATGTTTCTTATTCACCACTGGATCCTCAGTTCTTTGGCATAGTCCCTAGCACATAATAGACACTCAAGAATTTGTTGAATAATTAAGCTGTAAAGATTTTTTTTTTTTTTAGAAAGTAGGTAATCAGATTTGCCTTTTAAAAAACACACACACAACTATGATCTCTAAGATGAAGTCCTGTTATATGACTTTATTTATTTTGGTTTTCTCACTTGCAAATTAGAGTTAATCATACATACCTAAATGATTATATGAGTGCCTTAATCATGATAAACACTCAGATATCCTCATCATTTCAATTTTCAATAGATTAAGATTGATGGGGACATGTTTCCATTTACTCCCATCATTTACTGTTGATCATTTTAGGTCTTCTCAAGCAAAATTTACGTTTACTTCTAGACTCAAAGTGAGGTAAATGAGTGAAATGGTTTGAATAGTTGACTAAAGTATTCTTAGCATTTTGTGTCTTATTATATAGGACTGAACCAAGTTTTAAGTCAGCAAGTGAATCAGGAGATCAGCCCACTGGACAGCATGATTCAAAGACTACAACAGGAGCAAGACCTGAGGCGTTCTGGTGAAGCAGGTGTCAGTAATAGCAGCCGTTTAAGTAGAGGTAAGATGTGATGCTCTTAAGTGAAATATTAAAAACCCAAAACAGTCTATATTTTTAACAGTAGAGACGAGATTAAACAAATTACGGTACATCTATAAAATGAAATACTAGGTGCCAAAATGATAATGTTTTTGAGAAATATTTAATGACCTAAGAAAATGTTCCTAATATAAGGTTTTAAACAGTAGATAGAATTTTTAATATGTATATTCTTCCAAGTACCCCATAATAATCATGTAGAACTTGGAAAACTTTAAAAATAAAAATAAATTATTCAGTAATTTATAAAATTTATTCAGAGCCACATTCTCAAACAGATAATCACTTTGTTGTATATGATTAAACTTTAAGAGAAAAGTTAAAGCAAATTTATGAACCATAAGTGTCCTTGGGTTTGTCTGTTTCTGCTTTTTATATCAGTATCCCCAAAATACACGGTGAACATTTTTAAAAAATAATTATCTTACATCTTCGGGCCTTAATAGTCAATACTTATGACTGTTAGGTATGTTTATTAACATATCTAATCAACTGAATAACTATGTTTTATTTTCATTAAACTTTTGCCTGTGGTTAAGTTCCTGATTTGGTAATTTATTATTTGCCACAATATGAAGTTTCATGTGGAAGCTAGTGCAGGGTTTTTTTTCTATTATAAGTTAATGGAGAAGTGTCTCTAAGTATAACTTACTATATTTTTTACTAAGGTTCGGTAAGCTCTTCCTCAGAAGTTCATTCACCTCCAAATGTTGGGCTAAGGCGGAGTGGACAGATTGAAGGAGTACGGCAAATGCACAGCAATGCACCAAGAAGCGAAATAGCCACAGAGCGAGATCTTGTAGCTTGGAGTCGAAGGGTGGTAGTACCTGAGCTTTCAGCCGGTGTAGCCAGGTAAGTGGAGTTGTGGATTCTTATGTACCCCAGTGGTTTGTTTTTATTTTTAATTACAGTCTTAAAAGCACCTTTTAAGCACTGTAATTTATTTTAAATTAATCTGAAGAGCTAGTCTTTTAAACTAATTGTAAAAAATTTAATACATGTTTTTTTCTAGAATGAGTCATGTAAAGGATATGAAGGGAAGATGTGTTAGAGTGAATGGGGGAAATAATAAACTTGAATTAACTAAATATGAAATTTATTGACTAGCATATTTAAATCTTAACCTGTATTATTTAATTGTAGCTTAAAACACTCCAGAAATTTGTTATAATTAAATTTTCAATGGATTTTATTCATTATTCGTATCATTCACAGACATAATGAAAATTACTTATTGGTAATACATTATATAAATATGTTTATATATTAAAATGATTCTTTTTTGTATTCGAACATATTATACATGTATAAATTTAAAAGTATTGATTTGATACAATCTTTTTCTTGAGGCTCATGCTATAAGGGAACTTTAAAACCAGTTCTTTTTTATTCTTTAGTAATTCATGAATGTGGTCTATCTGAATCCAGCACACTACATACTCTTAATACTACACTATAATAAAAAAATGTGAAGATCAAAATGTGAATTTGATTTTAGGATTTTCTATTTCTTTTTTTTTTCTTACTGATTTCAGAGATTAAGGGAGAGTTAGAGATAGAAACATCAATGACGAGAGAGAATCATTGATTGGCTGCCTCCTACACACCCCTTGCTAGGGATCGAGCCCACAACCCCAGCATGTGCCCTTGACTGGAATTGAACCCAGGACCCTTCAGTCCATAGATCGACGCTCTATCCACTGAGCCAAACCAGCTAGGGCAAGATTTTCTATTTCGTAATAAACTCAAAAGATAACAGTTATTTACAGACAGTCTCTTACGAATTTTTTTACTTTACGATGGTGTGAAAATGATTTTCATTCAGTAGAAACCATACTTCAAATACTGAATTTTGATCTTTTCTTTGACTGGTGATATATGGTATGATACTTGCTCATGATGCTGGTTGGGTAGTGGCAGTGAGTTGCAGCTCCCTGTCAGATAGGCAGTCATGACAGTAAACATCCTATACTCTATGTTGCCAGTGTTTTTTTAGGGTATTATGTTCTGAGCATGTTTAAGGTAGACTGGGTTAAGTTGTGATGTTGCTTAGTTTAGGTGTATTAAGTGCATATTTGATTTCCAATATTTTCAACTTATAATGAGTGCATCGGGACGTAACCTTAAGTTGAAGAGCATCTATGATTAAAATAAATACTTTTGAATGTGAATGTTTATATAGGAAATGCTTTTTTATTGGACAATACTTCAAATTTGTGTTAGGGTAGAATTAAATGTACACCTAAAGTATACATTTGAACAATAACTTTATCTGATGGAAAATACACCTTAATGTCTTTAATAAAAATTAACTTTCACTTTATTTTTAGTTGGATTCCTATCCACTTTTTAATTCTATTATTAGGGTTGGGGGGCTGGTAAGGTAATTGAAAATAAAAAAAAGAATAAAACAGGAAATCAAAATATTACTTTTTATAATTGATACAGCTGTGACTTTATCTTTTATAAATAAGATAATGTGGCTTTTACTTGGTATTAAAGTGCGCTTTCTAATAAACTCTAATAACAGGTAACATTGAGCTCCTCAGTATTTCTCCCCATGGAGAAACAGCTGATTTACTCATTTAAAATGCAGAGCAGAATATATAGATTGCTAAGCTGGCTTTTTCTTCCAGGAATTAGTTTACTTCTCCCCTTCTTAAAAACCTAAATATGCATTTACCAGTGCTTATCCTTTTGGGGATGTATACCAAAGGAATTAAAACTTATGTTCACACAAAAACGTGAACATTGATGATATATAGCAGCTTTATCTGTAATAGCCAAAACCTAGAAACAACCCAGGTATGTTCTTCAATTGGTGTGTGTTTAAACAAACTGTGGTATATCCACTGCATGGATGCTACTTTGTTATAAGAAAAAGACATAGAGAACATACTAGTGATGGCTAGACATTGGGGGGAAAAAGGGCTGAGGAAGAGGAGATAAAGATAGATAATGATAATTAGAAGGGCACAACAAGTGATCTCTGTGGTGATGGATACATAAACCTACACTTGTGGTTCAAGTAATCACATTCTAACACCTATATACGCAAGTACAAGTAAAACTTGGGAGTTCTGAATATTGATGGATTGTATCAGTGTTAATATCCAGGTTGTGATACTGTACTACAGTTTTGCAAGATACTACCATGGAAAAAAACTGGGTAAAGGATAAAGGAATCTTTGTATGTGAATCTACAGTTATCTCAATAAAAATTTTAATTTAAAAAACTACAAATAAATGGTTAAGAACTAACAAAAATTAAATCAAGGCTATTATTTTCATAAGATTTAAATTAACTCATTTTCCACTCAGAATTATGACCAGCTGCAAAAGAGATTTTGCAGTTAAGTAAAATGACATTAATGTACTCTAGTAAAAACAAAATTAACTGCCGAAACCGGTTTGGCTCAGTGGATAGAGCGTCGGCTTGCGGACTGAAAGGTCCCAGGTTCGATTCCGGTCAAGGGCATGTACCTGGGTTGCGGGCACATCCCCAGTGGGAGATGTGCAGGAGGCAGCT
>NW_006296625.1:5367509-5371069 GCF_000327345.1 Myotis davidii | reverse complement strand
AAAAAAAATTTATAGAGCTTTTCCAAATTTGAATGTTAACTCGCAGCTGTGAAATCTCCAGGAAAAATTATAGTTCTAAAACTTGAAAATTGTAAAGAATTAAAGTAAAAATCAAAATTTTGATTTTTGTCCTTGTGAGTTCAGGTTTCATGACATTGTAATTCACAATTAACGTTATTCAACGTTTTTTGTTGTACAATTTCAGCTTAATTCTGGATAGAGTTGAAGTTTTTCAGGAGATGAAGGCTGACTTGCCTTTCACTGGAAAGAATGTACTTCTTTCAGGGATTTGGGTTATGTTAGTTCAGCCTGAAGGTTCTGTTGTGCCTCTTCAGTTTATTTTTATTTTAGGATTTTAGCTGTTTATTTGGCACAAAAGATTATCACAGCATAAGCCCTATACTGATGTAATATTTCCAACATAAATCCAATTTCTAACTCTATAGAGCAGTTACCTTAGGAAGATAATCATGTTCCCAGAACCTAATATTTGATTTGCCAACAAACATAGCAGAACCAGTAGTATCAAGTTCAAGTAGTCAGTCTATCTTTACCATGTTTTAGTCACCAAATGCCAAATGTACAGAGCACATAATCTGTGAATATAAACTCAGAAATATTTATCATATGCCTCTCTGAAAGAAAAACATTAAGAGTAGCATTTCTTCTCTGACACCTAATACCTCTTTAGGTGAGAAATTAGTTGTAAAAATTCAAGATTAACATGTGGCTTTTAATTTTCTTTCAGTAGGCAAGAAGAATGGAGAACTGCAAAGGGAGAAGAAGAAATAAAGACTTACAGGTCAGAAGAGAAAAGAAAACACTTAACTGCTCCAAAAGAGAATAAAATACCCACTGTCTCCAAGGTAAATAGTAATTACTTTTGATGTGTAACATTTTCTTTATAAATTTAGTAACCTTTTTAAGACCCTTTTGTAACAAAAAATGTCAGCTTTTAAAATAACATGCTTAATGAAGTAAAATTATTACAGTTATTTCTTGATTTCCTCATGTATTACCTATACTAATAAAGAGCTAATATTCTAATAGTCGGGACACTCTAATGCATAACGAGCAGACCATTAGCATATTAGACAGGACCACCCCGAGCTGGGGAGTGTAGGGGTGAGAGCCCATAGTGCCCCAATCACCAGTCCTTTGCCACCCACCGCTCACACTCAGAGTGTCCCCTGGCCCACCTACCAGGGGAAGGAGCACAGTGCAGGAGGCTGGAGGCTTCCACGCTTCCCTCCGGCGCCATAAAGGGGCAGAGCCGCCACATTGCTCTAGAGACGGGGCAGGTACGCGCTTGCGACTAAGAATCGACGGTGTGCAGGCCAACGCTCTAACCACTGCACAACACCAACCAGGGCAGGTTTAAATTCTTACATTTATTGAGTTTTATTTCTGTCACCATGTTGGACTTTTTTTGGACTGTTGTCTTTTCATCTGACGCAGAACTTTTCCCACATTCTGTATTTAGAAGAAGAGAGCTAGCCACCTGATTCGAGTCTCATAGTGACATGGTAGTTTTGTGATCACCTTTTTGGTTTCTAGTTTGTCTTTATTAATATGCCTCACAGTCTGTGGTCCTCTTTCTCATATCTGTTTTATAGTTTTGGTTTTGTGTTGGTATGGGAGAATTCAATGTTAGGCTTGGTTTATTAGGAATCCTTAAATCCGTATTAGTTAATCAAAAGCAAGGTTTTTATAACGTCAATTAACAAGTGAATTTCAACATACACAAATCTGTGATTTTACTTAATATAATAAAATATTTGAACAGGTAGTCTAATCTAGTTTATGTAATATAAATATGTATGGATTTTTTTATAATTAAAAAATACAACTTTTAAAGTAAAAAGTTAGCTCTTTAAGCATTCTGTAAATAAATTTAATTTACTTTTTCCCCAGAATCATGCTCATGAGCATTTCCTGGATCTTGGAGAATCCAAAAAGCAGCAAGCAAATCAACATAGTTATTGTACCAGATCTGCATTGGAAGAGATTCCTAGACCTTCGGAAGAGATAGAAAATGGCACTAGCTCTTCAGATGTAAGATCTCATTACATGCATAAATTTGTTTTCATTTTTACTTTTTTGAAAAAATATTACTTTCATTCTTCATATTTATTGATAAATTTATAGATGTAGCTCAAACATGGTATTTCTGGGCCTTATAATAATAGTGATAGCTTCCATTAGTGCTGAAGACCTGCTATGTATGTTCCAGGCATGGCACACACATGCATAATCTCAGATGCACAACACAAATTTGTATGCATTACTCCCATTTTATATTTATGAGGAATCTGAGGTTCTAAGATGCTTAGATTACACCTTTACCTAATCCTATATAATAAAGGGTTAATATGCAAATTGACCAAACAGCAGAACGACTGGTTGCTATGACATGCACTGACCACCAGGGGGCAAATGCTCAACGCAGGACCTGCCCCCTAGTGGTCAGTGCGCTACCAAAGGGAGAGCGCCACTCAGCCAGAAGTCAGGCTAATGGCTGGCAAGCACATCAGCGGTGGTGGGAGCCTCTTCCGCCTCCGCAGAAGCGCTAAATATGTCCAGTAGGCCCCAAGGACTCCTGGACTGCAAGAGGGTGCCCGGGCTGAGGGACTCCCACTACCCCAATCCCCACACCCAGAGTGCATGAATTTCATGCACTGGGCCTCTAGTTACTAAATAGTGGAGCAGGGATTAAATCCAGGTTCCTTTTACTCTAAAGCTAAGGTTTTTAAATGGTACCATCTGTCCTATCTAATAATAGACAAACATAGTAATTAACAATACCTCCGCTACGCTTCCCATTGGCTAATCAGGGAGATATGCAAATTAACTGCCAACCAAGATGGCAGCTGGCAGCCAGGCAGCTGAAGTGAGCAGGAGGCTTTCTTGCTCCAGTGATGGACGAAGCCAAGGTTCCACGCCTGCCGCAGCCAGGCTCTGAACTCCAGCCTGAGCAACAATGTTGCAATTATAGAAGCTAAACAAACCCAGAAACCTGCTTTCAGCCAGCCTACCTCGGAGCTGGAGCCGCAACAAAGTTTCAATTACAGTAGGTAAATAAATCCCAGAATAAAGAAAAAAAGGAGAGACTGGGAGCTTCAGTTGCAGGCTTGGCCACCTGAAAACAGCCCTGAGCCCCTCATCCAGGCTGACCAGGCACCCCAGTGGGGACACCCACCCTAAAGGGGGTGCGGGCAGCCTGAAAACAGCCATCAGTCCCTCATCCAGGCTGGTTAAGCATGCCAGTGGGGACCACCACTCTGAAGGGGGTGAGGGCAGCCTGAAAACAGCCATTAGCCCCTCACCCACCTGGCCAGGCTCCCAAGCGGGACCCACACCCTGTTTCGGGACACCATTCAGGGCAAACCAGCCAGCCCCCACCCGTGCACCAGGACTCTATCCTATATAGTAAAAGGGTAATGTGCAAACTGACCCTAACAGCAGAAAGACTGGGAATGACTGGTCACTATGACACACACTAACCACCAGGGGCAGACACTCAATGCAGGAGCTGCCCTCTGTTGGTCAGTGTGCTCCCA
>NW_006296625.1:5347527-5367426 GCF_000327345.1 Myotis davidii | reverse complement strand
ACGTTGCTACCCTTCCCATTGGCTAATCAGGTTGATATGCAAATTAACTGCCAGCCAAGATGGCGGCCGACAGCCCGGCAGCTTGAAGCAAACGTGAGGCTTGCTTGCTTCAGTGACGGAGGACTCCAACATTCCCTGCCTGCCTTGCCGGCCTCTGAGCTTGCAATTTGAAACATTGTTACAAATACAGAAGCTAAACAAAACCCCAGAAACCTACTTTCAGCCCACCGGGATCTCAGAGCTGGAGTTTTTACAGAGTTTCTGTTATAGAACCTAAACAAACCAGATATGTACTTTCAGCAGCTGAGGCCTCAGAGCTGGAGCCAGAGCTAAAGCTGGCCCAGTATATAAAAAAATAAAGAAAAAAAGGAGCAGTTGGGAGCTTCAGTCCCAGCCTAAAAACAGCCCTCAGCCCCTCACCCAGACTGGCCAGGCACCCCAGTGGGGACCCCCACCCTGATCCAGGACACCCTTCAGGGCAAATCAGCCAGCCCCCACCCATGCACCAGGCCTCTATTCTGTATAGGGTAATATGCCTCCCAGCACCGGGATCAGCATGACAGGGGGCAGCACCCAAACCACCTGCGGCTCTGTGTGTGACAGGGTGGGGCCACAACCTCTTTCGGCCCTGCTCTGTTCCTGATGGGAAGGCGCCCCAACCCCCTGATCAGTCCTGCTCTGTGCCTGATAGGGGGAGCTCCCCAACCCCCTGATCACTCTGCGGCTCTGTGTGTGTCAGGGTGTGGCGCCCCTACCCCACAGGCCCTGCTCTATGTGTGACGGGGTAGAGCCATAACCTCCCCATCGGCCCTGCCCTGAGTGACAGTGACGGCTCCCCAAGCCCCTGTTCCGCCCTGCTCTGTGTGTGACAGGGGGCGCTGCCCCAACTCCCCTATCGGCCCTACTCTGTGAGTGACGGGGGAGCTCCTCAATCCCCTGATGGGCCCTGCTCTGTGCGTGACGGGGTGGTGCCGCAACCTTCCCATCGACCCTGCCTTGAGTGTGACGGGACGGTGCCCCAACCCTTCAATCGGCTCTACCCTGAGGGTGGCATCGCAACCTCCCAATCCGCCCTGCTCTGTGCATGACAAGGGGCGGCGCCTCAACTCCCCAATCGGCCCTGCTCTGAGCCCGACCAGGGGCTGCACCTAGGGATTGAGCCTGCCCTCTGCCACCTGGGAGCAGGCCTAAGCCAGCAGGGCGTTATCTCCCAAGGGGTCCCAGACTGCGAGAGGGCACAGGCCAGACTGAGGAAAACCCCCCCCCACCCCCGGAGTGCACAAATTTTTGTGCACCGGGCCTCTAGTATATATAAAAGCCTAAGCAACCGTTCAAATTGTAGCTATGACGTGCACTGACCACCAGAGGGCAGACACTGAACGCACAGGCATGGAAACATGGAGCTGATTTAGGAATCTTAGGGGAGAGGGGAGGGTGGGAAGAGCTTAACCAAAGATCTTATATGCATACTATTGGCCTGGTGCACAGATTCATGCACCGGTGGGGTTCCTCAGCCTGGCCTACCAGGATTGGGCTGTACCGACAGTCCGACATCTACCGAGGGGTCCTGGATTGCGAGAGGGTGCAGGGTGGATTCATGCACTGGGCTTCTAGTGAAACTCTAGTCTGGTAACTATAATTAATCAATAAGCGTTTAACAGTGTTGCTTACTTTTTTCTTATAAGTCAGGTAACATTTTCTTTTTAAAGAAATTATTTTAATTTATTTGAGAGAGAAAGAGAGAGAGAGAGAGAGAGAGAGAGAGAGAGAGAGAGAGAAAACCAGGGATTAAAACCATAACCTGGGTATGTGCCCTGAATGGGAATAGAACCCAGTACTTTTTGGTGTAGGGACCATGCTCCAACCATCTAAGTCACATTGGCTAGTGATTGGTTAGTTTTTAATCTCTATACCGGTGGGTTAGTTTTCTCAATGTAATAAATATTTCCGTAAATGTCATTGTTCCTACTTAATATTCTTTCAGCAAAGTAGTCAATTTGTAGGCACAAATTAATCTTCTCCACTCACCCTACCATCCCTCCCCCACAGTTAGCTCAAAGACTCTATGATCTT
Source organism: Myotis davidii (assembly GCF_000327345.1). NCBI lineage: Eukaryota > Metazoa > Chordata > Mammalia > Chiroptera > Vespertilionidae > Myotis > Myotis davidii. The sequence continues at coordinate 5,365,353 of NW_006296625.1, read as the reverse complement.
AAATAATGATTACCAAACATTTTTGAAGCTGTGCTGTGTTTTATAATGTTAGACATGGGAATTTTCTGAGTATATTTTATATGGATAGGGCAATATTAATTCAAATTGAGAGTATTGTACCCATAATTTAAAAGTTAGTCTTTGGTGGCTTAGGTCTTAGTGTGGCCAGGTCAAAATGATATGTCTAATCTGGTAAAAAGACATATTCCCTAATTACATAAACTCGACACATGACAATTTAGATATGTATACAAAACATAAAATGTATGTCAGCATATTATTTGCCTTATAAAATGGTTCTGTATTTTTAAAGCTTTATAGTATGATTTTTTAAATATTAAGTTTCTAGAAAATATTTTTTTGGTAATGTATTTATTTTTAATAAATGTATTGGTGTGACATTGGTCAACATGATAATACAGGTTTCAGGTGTGGGTTTCTATGTTACAAGATCTGTATATTGCACCATGTATCCACCATCCAAAGTCAAATCTCCCGTCACCATATATTAGGATCCCCTTCTCCCCCTATCTCCTTTCCTCTAGCAACCAACACACCGTTTCTGTTCACGAGTTGCAGTTTCATATCCCACATATGAGTGAGATCATATGGTTCTTAGCTTTTTCTGACTGACTTATGTCACTTAGCATTATATTCTAGAAAATATTTTAAATATGATTCAGCTTACTAGAATCTTATGTATTTTCGGGTGCATTTGTTACATAGGAAAAATTTACTAATTCTTTATGTTCAAATTAATTTGTGCTTTACCGTCCTTTTAGAGCAATTAAATAAATTTCTAGAGGATTATATTAAGAACAGAATATCACCTTAGGCACAATATATTATTAATGGGGAAAACTGCTGATTTTGGTTCAAATATTTTGTACTTTCATATAATGGCTATTTTATATTTAGCAATATATCTTCTTCCTCTTTAAAGAAGTAATATACTAAGGGTAGGAATAATCAGATCATTTGTTTAGATTTTTCAGTTATACTAAATAAAGATTAAAGAGAAACAACATGCTTGGATAGTTTTTAATCCTCTACCATTTGGACAAAATAATACCAGACAGGAATAAGCCATTTCTATAATAATAATTATAATACATAAAAGTTTGTAATTTTAAGCTTCCAAAAGCATCTATTTTTTTAAAAAGCTTAAATTTTAACAAAGGCCCAAGAGGTAAAAAATGATTGGCTTTGTCAACTATGGAATTTGATAACCAATCTAGAAGAGAAGTGATAAGTCTTCTAAAAACAACAAATATGCGATGGGGGGCAAAAGTGTAGGTTTACAGTTGTGAGTACGTGAAGCACCATTTATTCTTGTATTCTTGTATTACTTAGTAATATGTTTTAGATATGAAACTACTTTTGCTGTTTCATGTATGTTATTCATCCAAGAGATTGCTCTAAATCCAATATTAAAAATAAATATTGTATGCTTGGATACATTTAATAATTTGGATATATTTAATTATTAAATACATTGAATAATTTTTATATAAAAAAGGCCTGTATTTTTGCAACTGATATAAGTCAGGTTTTTATTTAAATATTCTGCTTTGATAGGTAATATTAGATAATACTGATAATTTTCTATAAACAAAACGTTATTTTATAAAACTGCACAATAAAATATATATTCAATATCTCACAGGAAGGTGAAGTTGTTGCTGTTAGTGGTGGGACCTCTGAAGAAGAGGAGAGAGCATGGCACAGTGATGGCAGTTCTAGGTAATTTAATGAATTTTTATTTCTCCAAATGTAATTAATATAAACTCTTTAGAAAGCTGAATATTCTTTTGTATCAGTCTCTTTGATTTCAGAGTTGCTCCTTTTTCAGAGATATTTTGTAGTCATCCAAAATTTAGATTTTCTTTGTAACATGTTTTCTCTACTAGAAAAAAGTTTGGTTATTGCATTTAGATCTACAGAGATGCTTTATCTTTCCAGGTGATGTTTTATTATTGAATGTTATTATTTTAACACTGAACCACAAATTAGTTTCATTACGGGTTTTGAGAACTATTTGAGCATTAAATTATGAAAGTAATGAGATCTTATAGAATTAACTATCTTAATAGTATAATTTGTTGAATGCTGTTAATAATTTTTTTCCAGTAGTGAGAGTAAGTTTTTCTTTTTCCTGTTACCGCCACCTCATTTGGTCATGTAAGTGAGGATTCTTTCAACTTCTTATGGTAGTAATTCACATTATTACAGGGCTGATATTCTTGTCTGACTTTGTAAGATCTTAGTAACAAGAAGGAGTATAGCCTCTGGAGATGATAATTATGTTTAGCTCCTCACACTTAACTCCTTAGCAGCAGTAGCTTTTAATATACAATTGTCAGAGTAACCATGAGGATGGAGGCTCTAAGAATTCCATATGTCAATGTTGGAATCAAGGGCTTTCTTGTGTCCACAACAGAAATGATAGGCAAGTGCTCATGGTTATATCCGGTAGGTTCCTGCATTTGAAACAAGGCAGTGAAACAAATATTTTCTTGTGGGCAATTTTATAAAGAACATGGGCTTTCAGTTTTATAGTTAGGCCTATGCTGGCAGCCGAAGATTTTCCATAAGAGCCGAGTGCTTCAGATAGTAGCAACTGTCAGTATTTGTCAGGTGCCATTTACAGGGACTGTGGCTGTAGCAAGTATACATAAATGCTTATAAGTTGAGAACAGTCTATTCTTGTATAGATGTTTGCTCTACAAATGCATTCCCATGCATCTAGAATAGTGTCTGAAATTTTTTAAGTTTTTTAGAATCAATTTTAAAATGTAGTCTGAAATCATACTAGAAAGCCAGTTAATTATTTAAATTTTATCTGTGGTGATAATTCTTGAGGAGGTATAGGTAAATGCCTATAAAGGACATTGAGCCAAGGGGAGGAGAGGTGGTGTGAGTGGAATAAAATTTCAGAAAACTCTGTCCTTTCAAGATTTACCAGGAATATTTTTAAAAGAGTGAGGTCATATATCACTAAATTTAGGCAAATAATTATTGATTTTAACATAGTATAATTTAGATTTAAGGCATTTATATTTGTAAAACTGTATACAATCAAATAATGTTCTCATATACTAAAATTGAAACAGAAGATAACATAATTGGATTCTTTATTTTGCAACAACATTAGTTAAGCATACCTTTTAAGTCTGTTAAAGGTAAACTGAAAAGAAATGGCAAACATGAATGGTAGTGATACATAAAATAATAGGGTAAGGGTTGACGTTTTTTGAATCATGGCATGCTTCGAAGCATGAGATATATCTAAGATATATGTAAATGCTCAGTATAGTTTACAATCACAACCTTTTCACTGAACAAAAATACTTCTGATCTTGCCATGAGGGCATCAGTGTTCAACATGAAAATTCCCCAGGTAAGAGCTCTCACCTTCTTAGCAAAGTAATCCCTGTGCCTCCTCCTCCTCCTCCTCAGTGTTGATACTTCCTGTGCTGTCCAGGGCTATCTTTCTACTGTTACTAGAATTGAGGAAGATGATTCTGCTGCTTGTTTTTGTATGCCCCACAGTATTTTGAACATATGAAGCACTATTAAATTAATTTGCCTAAAATCATAGAAGGCACTTAAATTCATTGTTTCAATTAAAGCTGTGGCCCTGCCTTAGCCAGTTTGGCTCTGTGGATAGAGTGTTGGCCTGTGGACCAAAGGGTCCCAGGTTTGATTCTGGTCAGGGGCACATACCTAGGTTGCAGACTCCTCCCCGGCCTGGGCTTGCACGGGAGGCAACCAATCGATGTGTTTCTCTCACATAAATCTGTGTCTCTGTCTTCTAGTCTCCTTAAAAATCAATGGAGCCCTGTCTGGTTTGGCTCAGTGGATAGAGCGTCTGCCTGTGGACTGAAGGGTCCCAGGTTCGATTCCGGTCAAGGGCATGTACCTTGGTTGCGGGCATATCCCCAGTGGGGAGTGTGCAGAAGGCAGCTGATCAATGTTTCTTTCTCCTTGGTGTTTCTAATTCTGTATCCCTCTCCCTTCCTCTCTGTAAAAAATCAATAAAATATATTTTTTAAAATAATCAGTGGAAAAATATCCTCAAGTGAGGATTAACAACAACAACAAAAAGCTGTGGGCTTATTTATCTTAATTGTTTGTTATATATTTAAATAAGTTAAGCCTATAGAATTTTAAGAAACTGTTTAGAAGATAATGAGTTGAAAGTTAAGGAAATACTTTAGTTCATTAATATGTACTATTTTGTCATTTATCTTTATTATACTCTTTTTTGCATTTTTATAAAATAGTCTTAATATGTATTTTGTCTGTGTGTGTTTTAAATAATTTTTTTTCTTTTCTAGTGACTACTCCAGTGATTATTCTGACTGGACAGCAGATGCAGGAATTAATTTGCAGCCTCCAAAGAAAATTCCTAAGCATAAAACCAAGAAAGCAGAAAGCAGTTCAGATGAAGAAGAAGAATCTGAAAAACAGAAACAAAAGCAGATTAAAAGGGAAAGGAAAAAAATACATGAAGAAAAAGATGGACCAATATCACCAAAGAAAAAGAATCCCAAAGAAAGAAGACAAAAGGTTAATTTTTATATAAACTAATGTTTTCTATGAAAACAAAGCACACATTTTAAAAGTACAGTTTATGAACATTAACATTGTTGAGCTGTACCAGCAAGCAGTAATAGAAAAAATTTAGAAGTATACAGTAGTAAAACCGAGTACAGCAGATCCTTGAATAAGGTTTCAATTAATATCCATTTGATGTAATGGTATGAGATGCTATAGGAACTTAAGTCTTGTTTATATTAATTAGCCTCTTATAAATTGGTTTTATTATATGTCATTTCGACTTTGTAAGTCAGAGATCCTATTAACAACCATGAGTACTTAATTATATATCAAAATATATTTAGTTTATTTAGGTTTAAATATTTACTTTATGAGAGTGTTTTCGTGTAGAATTAATTACTTTCTAAATATTGAACATTTAGTCTATAACAAAAGCAGATTTTTCTCGACAATCCCATGGGATTTGTTTATGTATGTTTTTTACAATCTACAGTTTATTAGTCCTTTAATTGCCATTACCTTTTAACCACCCTTATTTTTATTTTTGAAAATAAACAGGAAACATAGGGAGAACATCAACTGGAATAAGAATGGCAAAATTTGGCCTGTGGGGATCAGCCCAAATCTGGCAGTCCGACATCCCCCAAGGGGTTCCAGATTGCGAGAGGGCACAGGCCAGACTGAGGTACCCCACTGGTGTGGGCCTCTAATCCTATCTAATAAAGAGGGAATATGCTAATTGACCCTTGTGCCATCGCAAAGATGGCGGCACACACAGCCAATAAGGAATGAATATGCTAATTGACTGTCACAGCCTCAAAGATGGCGACACCCACAGCCACAAGATGGCAGCGCCCAGTCCCCTCAGCCCGGCTGAGCCAGCAGGCGTGCGGCAAGGCCAGGCCCACCTCCAGGCAGGGCTGACCCGAGGCACAGTCAAGCCTCAGATGACGGCTGCCCAGCTGCCCAGGGCTGCCTGAGGCTCAGGTAACCAGGGCCAGCCAAGGCTTACGCTGCCACCAGTAGCAGCAGCAGAAGTGTGATGGGGGCGTCTCCTTCCCCTGATCTCCGGTGCGGGCTCCCAGACTGTGAGAGGGGGCAGGCCAGGCTGACAGACCACACCCCCCTCCAGTGCATGAATTTTCATGCATCAGGCCTCTAGTATAAATATAAAGGCTGTAACAAGCCTTTACTAATTTATATAGTACATGAGCCATAATCACATGGTCCTTAGTCTGTCATTTGTAGAATTAAATACTAGGGTCTTTAAGGGTCTTTATCCCCAAAGACCTTTGAAAGTTTTAAATAATTCCTTAAATTTGTCTAAAGTGTTTATTTTATACTAGAGGCCCGGTGTATGAAATTCATGCACTCGGGGGGGGGGGGGTCCTCAACCCAGCCTGCACCCTCTTGCAGTCTGTGAGCCCTCGGGGGATGTCTGACTAACAGCTCAGGCCTGCTCCCCGTGGCAGTCAAACATCCTTAGCGTTGCCCTGGAGGCAGGAGAGGCTCCCTCCACCACCACTGAGCTTGCTAGCCATGATTTGGCTTCTGGCTAAGCGGCACTCCTCCTGTGGGGCCATGCAATGAGCATCTGCCCCCTGATGGTAAGTGTGTGTCATAGCGACTGATCGTTTTGCTGTTAGGTCGATTTGCATATTAGCCTTTTATTATGTAGGATGTCTCCATTGAACTCTTGTTTGTTTCAGCTTTATAGTTATGAATTACTTTAATTTGGATTCCACTGCCTGCTATTCTTCTTGTCACCTCCTTTTCTTTTATCTGGGGAAGATTTACCAAAGAGAATGCCATGCTTTTGCTCAGTTTTCTTCTCTATTGTCAGTGATGATAAATGTATATGGACCCATTATTTTATGTGGTAGATTGGTTAAAGAAACCGTATTTAGCCATGTATCTCACTAAAAATGTTAACACTTTTTTTTTTCTAAGTTCAAGACAATTCTGATGCACCTTTGAGTTTTGCACTGTGAGACTATAATTCTTTTGTACTTTGTGGTCTCCGTTGATTGATAATCATCTACAAACTAATACCTTAGGCTTCTTTATGCAATGCTGCATTTTTATTCGCTATTACAGTTTCGTATATTTTAATTTCACTGTTTTGCTTATACCAGTAGTATTGTAACAGGATCTATCTGCCACTAAATTTATGTGGGACAGATTTAAAATATAGTAAGATTACGCCCTAGCCGGTTTGGCTCAGTGGGTAGAGCATCAGCCTGCGGACTGAAGGGTCCCAGGTTCAATTCCAGTCAAGGGCACATGCCCAAGTTGCAGGCTCGATCCCCAGTGTGGGGGTGTGCAGGATGCAGCTGATCAATGATTCTCTATCATGATTGATGTTTCTTTCTCTCTCTCCCTCTCCCTTCCTCTCTGTAGTCAATAAAAATACATTTAAAAAAATATATAGTAAGTCTAGGATATTGTAGGCCATTTCCTTTCATTTGGATTTTGTTCACATGGTTTGGTGCTAGCCTACTAGTAGTAGATCCAGCAGTGGGTAGAATTGTCCTTATTCCTTAGTCTTCTTGTTATCTCAACTAATATTTCCCTTTTTATGCATAGAGTTGTAGAGCTGGAAAATAAGATCATTAAGCAATTGATATTATTGCTTCTATTAAAATATTTTCCATGTGACTAATTCTGTTTCAATTAATTAAGCAAGAAAATCAGTAAGGTAGATATAGAAAGTGCTTATAAGAAAGTAGAATTCTCCAAACATGAACTAAAGAAATCTCAGATGGTATCTGACATATATCCCTTATGGTTTTAGGGGCTCTGGAAACCAGATTAATAAATTATTATTGTGTGCTTTTTATTTATAAAGCAATACAGTGGATAAAAAGATATGCAAGACATAGTTAATACTTATGCTAAAAATAATGTGTGACTAACAAGTTGCTTGAATCCCCTAAGGTAAAAATAGAAGAAATAATCATACGTTTAGTTGCCAGATAATGTTTAAAAATAATAGATCAGAAACCAAATGGGGACATCTTATTTTAGAGTTTTAGATGAGGCTTTCAGAAGAAATAAGATTTGAGGTGCGCCTAGAAGAATGTCTATGGGTAGAAAACAAATTAATTACCCATATTTCCAATATTTAAAAGAAATCTTATCATTAGGCTAGAAATTTTGAGGAATACTCAGTGCATTTTATTCCCTAACTGGTTTTAAATACTAAGCGACAGAAATCTACTTTAACCAAAAATTATAGGTGTTCTAAGAATTATTGGTGAACAAGATTTATTTTCAAAATGATTCTTGGCTATGCAAGAGCCTTACAGTTATAAATATAGTTATTCCTGTTTAATGTCCAATTTATCTAGCTTTATGTAAGAGTGATTAGCTATTGCAATAGACAGAATTTTCCTTATGGGAAGAAATACTTGTCTAATTTAATTGACAGTCCTTACTGAGGCTGGGTTTAACAATTTTTAGATATTTTTTTTGTACGTGTTTTTCTCTTAAGTCAAAGGACACCTTTTTAAAAATATACTTTAACTTAAAACCTCAATATATAAAACTGATAAAATTTGTGGATCTAACTCTGATGCAGTACATAATAACAGTGGCTACTCAGAAACCCTGTGGATAAAATTACTGTTCAGGTGTCATCTGACTTAACATAACATTGCAAATCTTAGACATACAAAATTTATTGTCAAGTGATCCTTTGTAGCCTGTTGTACTCTGGTCCTCCTCATCTCATTCCAAAACCTTGATGTTATTCATTGTAATTATTGTGGTTCTTTCTTTTAAATAAGTTCAGCACCTAATTGTTTTCACCATTTCTGCTGTCACTCTCACTTGATTTATTGCAGTAGCCTTCCATCATTCTTTCTACTTCTTCCCTTTCCCCCTTAGAGTCTATTCTGTGAAGCAAGTATTGACAAACTTTTTCTGTATAATTCCAGCTATTCTGCCATTGCAGCCTGAAAACAGCCATAGACAATACATAAATGAATAAATATGGCTGTGTTCTAATAAAATTTGATTTATAGATAGCAGACTGAGCTTGGGCTGTGGGCCATAATTTCAAAATCCCTGCTCTGATGCATCCAGAGTGATCCTTTAAAAATGCAAGTCAGATCCTATCACTCTTCTGACTAAAATTCTCCAGTAGACCTATGTCACATGCAGTAAAACTCACCTTTTTTTCCTTCCTTACTCTCCAGGAAGATGTGGTTAATGAAGAGGAAAATGGATATTAAATAGTAGCTCTTACAGTACTTGTTGCACATAGTGTTCTGTGATACCCCATTATGACATTGCTTCTTACAGTGAACTTGCATTAACTCAGTAATAACTGTCTTCTTTTTTAAAAAACACAAGAGAATAAAATGTAGAATCTTATTTATATAAACAAAGAACCAACCAGTTTTAATCAATTGCATGAAGTTTCTCTGCTTATAAATACTAGGTTTCAAAGTCCATTTTTTCTAAGTCTAGTGTAACAACATTCAGACCATGATGGCACCTTGTCGGTGAGCAGCAAAGTTTTAAAGGCCTAGTTTTATATTTATCACATATTTTATATTTAACATTTTTTCTAAGTGATCCTTTCTAACCTGTTGTACTCTAGTCCTCCTCATCGCTTAGAAAATTAGTTTTCTCAGAGGCCTACTTTTATATTTTTCCACAAAAATTAAAAAGTAAAGTAATTGGCCTAACAGCATTTTGTTTGGGAAAAATCCGAAGAAATTTTTTGTTGTTGTTGTTAGAAGCTAATTGTGAGCCAAGAGTGAGAAATGCTATTTTAAAAAGGGAAGAGGAGTATTCTTGGGCTATAGAGAAGTATAATGCCCAGCCATGGAAACAATTAGACTTCTGTGTTTTACATGAGTTAGCCCATATGAGAATATCTTAGTTGTTATGAACACATTGTGACTAGGATTTAAAAAACAAACCATCAAATATGCTTTGCTTTGCCACATGCAAAGTTTATAAAACTGATGGAACTTTGAGAGAAAGGGAGACTACACAGAGCTTATACTCTGATGTTTATGGGAATATCTTGTTACTTAGTTTTGTTGTGAATGTTGTCTGTAGGTTTTGGATTATCTAGTTTTTTGTGTTGTTTTTTTTGTATGTATGCGCAGTGATTTGGCCACTACTGCCATCTTTCCAGAATAGCTTTTTAATACTTAAAAAATATACATTGTTGTACAATGATTTCCTTTATTTGTTTAAATACCTTTATAGTTATTTTAAAACACAGATTATAAATGAATGCTTTTACAATAATACTACTTTAAATGTTCTAAACCTTAGAGATTGGCGGTAGGAGAACTAACGGAAAATGGATTGACATTAGAAGAATGGTTGCCTTCAACATGGATTACAGATACTCTTCCCCGAAGATGTCCATTTGTACCACAGATGGGGGATGAGGTACGGTTAAACTTCTAAGGCATCCTTTATTTGTTTTTTCAAGTTACTTTAAACATTGTTATAACTCTAGAAACAGAACTCTGGAAGATTGCAGTTGTTTATTAAAGTATTGCATTCTAGGTGTTTGTAGCTATGTTTGGAAAAAGTGAAGTCAGGAGAAAAGTGCTAATGATCATCTTTTTTGAGATTTCTATAAATATTGTAAATCAAAATAATTTTCAAAATGGAAATTTTGATGACATTTTAAAAACTATCATTTATTTTTAATAATAGAGTTTTGTTGCCAGTTTTCTTTTTAAAATTAGAATACATTAATTTTTCATTTTAGACTTCAGTATTTTCTTTTAATTTTATTCATAAGTTTTATGTAAATGCTTACAATGTTAATAATTTGTCTCTTAGATCTTTAAATAGTTCTATTATTTTAGAATAAGAAATATTTCATTTTTAAGAAAATGTGATTGGCCATCATTTGATTTTACACTTTGGACTATGAAATGAAAAATTTATGATCTTAAATCAAAGTTTCTCATTCAGGGATTCGTGTCTCCTTGCATAATGTTAAGAGATAGGATTATCTGGTGTCCAGTAGATGAACAGTAAGAAGTCAGGAATTAAAATGGCTTCTTCAGCGAAGCATACTAATTAGCTGTAAAATGGCAGGTGGCAGTTGATAGTAGAAGAAGGAACTCAAAAACTTTATATTGCAAGAATAACTCTAATGAACAGTCTAAAATAATTCATGTAGAGATCCTATTTGTCAAAGAAGTTTTGAAGAGTACAGAACATTATCACGTTGTTGTAATTTAGTATAATGATAGATCCTAACGGATCCTGCCACATCAAGAAAATGCTTGATTATATTATATTTAACATACTGTTTCAAGATGGTCAGAAAGTTCATAATTGTTTATTGAATAATTTCTTATCAAAATGTCCAAGTTGTCTTTTTAGTTGTTGGTGCTTAAATAGGTAATTTCTCATTATTCAGCACCATTCATTCCTTCATATTAGATTTCAGACAACTGAATAATGATATTAATGGATAGAATGAAAGTATGTAGAATAATGAATGTCCGAAAATATTACTAAGAACTTAATAACATTTTTTAAAATTTTAATACCTTTTTTTAAAAAATAAGCTCTATTTTTTTATTAGTGGGAAGAATTTTTGGTATCCAATTACTGTGTTCAAGTATCAGTTCTACAGGATAGTAGTCAGGAGTTACTTAAATTTGACCTTTATAGCATAAGGATAAATGGATGTCTTGCTGTTTTTATAAGGATAAAATATATGTGACAATACATTTTTCACTTTCAAGTTCTGCATATGTATAAACGACTGCTGCAAAAGTAAGGGAAGAATAAACTTAATCATGATCTGTCATCATAGCTTTTTTGTGCAACAAGATTAACTTATTTTGAATAAAAAAATAAAACGGTGAAACAAAAAACACTAAAAAATGACTACTCTTCTTAGTCTATAACAAAATTGTTATTTTGAACACTTCAGTTATGATTGACATTATAAAACACATAGCACAGAGGTTACACAACACATTAAGGATTTCTGCTGCAGACTCAGCTGCTTAACAGCCAGGTGAATCACAGCATATGACACAGCCACCAAATGAACCCCATCCTTGGACTACTTGAAAATATTACTGAACTATATACAATAAATTGTGTTCATTTATTATTATTATTATTAAGTAGAGGCTCGGTGCATGGATTCGTGCACCGTTTGGGTTCCTCGGCCTGGCCTGCGGGGATCAGGCTGAAACCAGCTCTCCAACATCCCCTGAGGGGTCCTGCTTTGCAAGAGAGCGGACCTCCTCTGGTTCCGGGTGTGTCACCCGAGAACTGTAGCTGCCAAGTCACAGCAGCTCAGCAGTTCCTGCATTGAGCGTCTTCCTCCTTGTGGTCATAGCTACTGGTCTATCAGTTGGATATTCACTTAGGCTTTCATAGATATAGACTAGAGGCCCGGTGCATTAAATTCATGCACAGGTAGGGTCCCTAGGCCTGGTCAATGATGAAGGCTGATGAGGTTCCATGCCTCCTTACCTCGCTGTCTGCACACCACCACTGCACAGTTCCCCGCCTCTTCCTTCCCTTGCTACCCATGCACCGCTACCATGTGGTTCCTGCCGCTGCCTCCTTCCCTCGCTCCCTCAGCACCCCGCTGCCACTGCTGGTTGCCCACCATGTTCCGCACTGCTCCCTTGTGGTCAGCGCATGTCATAGCAAGCGATTGAACTCACAGTCGAGCTCTCAAGAAGACATTTTGCATATTATCCTTTAATATATATAGGTATTTAGTTCAAAAAAACCCAAAACTTGAGGAAAAGCAGGGAAAATAAAATATTAGAATAACTTTAAAGGACATTAAATTCTTGCATATTGAGTTAAAGGAAACACATTCAAATTTTAAAATTGTGACTTTATTTACTTCTCAGGTTTATTATTTCCGACAAGGACATGAAGCATATGTTGAAATGGCCCGGAAAAATAAAATTTATAGTATCAATCCCAAAAAACAACCATGGCATAAAATGGAACTACGGGTATGATATTCATTACTATTTAATAGCCCCAAATTACGTATTTATGGAATATGGAGAAAATTGTATTGTTAATAGTTTTACTATAAGAAACTGTATCATGAAGATACCTTTCTTAACTGAAGCAATCTGGGGAGTAGAGGGTGTTTAACATTCTAAGAAACACAAGATTGACTAAATTTGTATACTCTGATAGTTTATAAACTGCATACAAAATATAATTATAGTGAAAATTAGACAACACTAATGTCTAAGGTAAAAATTCATGTGTGTAAATTTGTTAAGTATTTCTAGATTTATCAGCAGTACTTCAGAATTACTAGTTCTAAACTTCTAAGTGTTGGAAAACTCTTATTTCATTCTAGTTTTTCTTTACTGTTTAAAATTTAAATATAAGTCCTTGGGTTATGTTGGAGATCCATTCCTACGGCGTGACGTAATGCAATTTTTGCTGTAAGTCGGAACCCACCTACATAAGCTCCTATGTCACTCACATGGAGCACATACACAGCAGTAATGAAGTGAAACAGTAAAAATAAATAAATAAAAGATAATTCCTGACGTTTGCTTGTGGTAAATAAATAATAAAAAACATAAAGCACATAGGTTCATATGTCGAAATGACGGAACTTTTTTTTTATATAAATAAATGGGAGATGGCAAGGTAACCACGAAATGACGTACGTCAAGTCCGATGTAACCTGAGGACTATCTATATGTACCTCAATGAATTTACTTATGTATACACACACACACACACACACACACACACACACACAAAATAGAGGCCGGTGCACGACATTCGTGCACTGGGGGTTTTGGCTCAGCCCGATCTGCACCCCCTTGCAGTTGGACATCCCTCGAGGGGTCCTTAGTGCTGCTGTGGAGGCGGGAGAGGCTACTGCCACTGAGCTACGTTAGGCAAGAAGGATGCCCCTCCAGAACTTTAGAGAGAGCACAGTACCACAGACACATCGGTTTTGAATTTCTGGTCCTCAGAACTGTGAGAGAATACATTTCAGTTATTTTAAGCCACTCAGACTGTGGTAGCTTGTTAGGGCAGCCTAGGAACATAACATACGTGGAATCTTTTAGCTGACTCTATTTCCACATTTCCACTGGAGCTGTGTCTTATTCTGACCCAGTGATTCTCAACTCTGAGTGCACATTGGAATGGCCTAGAGCAGTGGTCGGCAAACTGCAGCTGGCGAACCACATGCGGCTCTTTGGCCCCTTGAGTGTGACTCTTCCACAATATACCATGTGCGGGCGCACACATACAGTGATTGAAACTTCGTGGCCCATGTGCAGAAGTTGGTATTTTGTAGAAGAGCAATACTCAAGGGGCCAAAGAGCCGCATGTAGCTCATGAGCCGCAGTTTGCCGACCACTGGTCTAGGAGATCCGTCTGCCACCAGAACTACGATTTCCAACATTCCTGGTGCTCCCTGCGCTCTGGGCTTCCGCTTCCGGTCCTGGGGCTGCCACCAAAACTATTCCAGAATTCCTGGTGCTCCCTGCGATCTTGGTTTTTACCCTTCCTACTTTGTCTCTGTCCCATGGCCTCCCACTCTGTCACATCTTCCAAGCCGCCAGCTCTCCCTCTCTGCTCTCTGTCTGGCAGCTTGGGTAGCCAATTTTCCCAAGCCGCTCCATTCTCTGCCGGCTCTCCCACTCTGCTCTTCGCCCTGCACCTGTCTATGCAAATTAATCTGCCATCTTTGTTGGGTTAATTTGCAGGCTGGTGAGTGTAGCAGAGGGATGGTCAATTTACATGTTTCTCTTTTATTATTTAGGATACACACACACACACACACACACACACACAGAGTAAATTACCTATATGAAGATTTAAATGAAGACGCTTTTTCAGTTATGTTTAGCAATTCATTTATCTTGTGATGATGGTTTCTTATTTCCTGTATCTTCCTCAGGAACAAGAACTGATGAAAATAGTTGGCATAAAGTATGAAGTGGGCTTACCTACCCTTTGCTGCCTTAAACTTGCTTTTCTAGATCCTGATACTGGTAAACTGACTGGCGGATCATTTACCATGAAGTAAGGACTGTTGAAAAGGCAATAGTTTCTTAGTATTGTAAATTATTTATCAAGATTCAGTTAAATTTGAATGTTTCTTAGATATTTTTAGGTTTGTGACCTAATCAGTTTGTTTCTCTTTGTAATTAGATACCATGATATGCCTGACGTAATAGATTTTCTAGTCTTGAGACAACAATTTGATGACGCCAGATATAGGCGGTGGAATATAGGTAGGTAATTTTAGAAACCATAGATGTTTGTTTTTAATCTAATTTAATATTTTTCATTATTTAGGAAATATAATTTCTGTGGTTTGTCTTGTCATTTCTGGGAATATTAATAGCAAGTACAATATTGTGTCACATACTTTTAAGTATTTTTTTTTATGAATGAAATGCTTTTAATTTAGTTGATGCTAAAATTCTAAGCATTTGTTCCTCTTACGTTTGTTAACTTATACGGTTCTTTATAGCTATTCTTTAGCTGTTTTGTTTGTTAACTTAAATCTTTATTCAGAACTATTAATAATTCAAAATTGAAGCAAAAGATGTCTTCAAGGTTCAAAATGTTTAATAATAGTTTAGACTGGGATTAAAACTAAATTGACATTTTTTGTTCGTTTAACTGTTATGTAATTCTTAAACATTAATACTGTTATGAAAACTCAAAAGACATTTTAAAATCCTTTAAAGTTTCTAGGTATTTAAATGCATTAATTTATGTACAAATGGATGTGCTGTTCATTAAAGTATTTCTTTTAAAAATGTCGTGCAGGCCATTCTTTGTCATCTTGGAGTGAAATGTGAATTTATAGATAGCATAATGTGGTTTAAAAGGCACATTAATTGATATATCAGCCAATCTCTCCTCCAGTGCCATGGCCATGATTTGTCTTTTTTTTGTTTGGGCTTGGTGGACTTGGAAATTTATATGTGTTTTTAAAAGGAAAAATTAGGAAAATTCAAGTTATCAAAATTACAGTCATTGGAGTTACCAAAAAAATTATGTATCATGTATCATTTCTCTGGAAGTTTTGAAAGGTGTATTCCATAAAATAAGGGAGTAAACCAAGATAGAGAAAGATATGGAATCCACCGTTGCACAGGAAACAGGAAATTTTTTCAGAGCAGATAGGAATTCACAAGTAATAGTCAACAAAAGTCTAAGGATAGCGTCTAGCAAGCCTATAAAACAACCAGATCAGAAGATATTGTTGTCTACCAAGAATGCAGTCTTCAGGGGAACAAAATGGAACTGACAAATTATCTAACATGTTTGACTTTGTGGGAAATTATATTGGAGAGTATTTTTTAGTTTGAGCTGTTAGAGAATGTGGGAAGACAATCATAAATGCAGAGAAAACTAACCATTTAAAAAAATGGAACAATTCTTACAACATACAAGAAAGTAAGTGTGTGCAACTTGACCTAGGAGCAAACAATATTTACATAGTCATGATAAAGAAAAACAATATGAATTAAATAAAATACATATACCTTTTATATACAGTTGTATGGATACAGGTCAGTACTTAATGTCTAAAATTGGTGAATGGAGAAATAGATCTATATTCATTATTTAGAAATTTGTAAGTAAATCTCAAGTTGGAAGAGTTAAAAGCTTTCTTGATTTTGGTTATAATTTTGTACATTTGAGTTTCAACAATTATTTGCATGCGTTGGTTGATAAGGTACATTTTATTTTTTTAAGAACATGCATCTGCCAATTAATTGCAGAACAAATATTCGTGTCCACAAATATATCAGAAATGAGCTGATAACAAACTAAGGAGACAAATATGGCGAGCATTAGAGAAATAAAAGAGATATTTCAAATGGATGTACATCAGAATTTTCTCATTTGGATCTTATAGCCAACACCACCGTCAAATTTATAGATTAATATTTCTTCTAAAGTTAGTACTTCTTAGTCTTTTATTTCTGAAGACACAGTAGTGCCAATCCTTGTCCATGGCTATGTGTTTCAAGGCTCCCAGTGGATACCTAAGGCTGCAGATAGTACAGAACTTTATATATAGTATTTTTCTATGCATACATACTGTGATAAAGTCAAATTTATAAATTAGGCACAGTAAAGAGATTAACGACAATAAGTAATAAAATACAATAATATAACAATATATTATAATAAAAGTGAATGTTCTCTCTCTCTCGGTGTGGGATGTTACAAGATTGCTTCTTGCTACTCAGAATGGTGCACAATTTAAAACTTAAAATATGTTCATTTTTGGAGTTTTTTGATTAATATTTTCATTCTGTTGTTGACCACAGGTAACTAAAATTGTGGAAAATGAAACTGCATGTTGTGGGGACAGGGCTATACTGTATATGTATCTGTATAACAACTGCTATTTAAAATTATATTAATAGTAATTGCTCTAGCCTTCTTCAGAAATGTTTAATGCTTACTTTGACTAGTGGACTCTATTCCTTGTTTAACTTTATTGTTATCACGGTAGTGTACCATTCATTTGGGTTAGGCATTCATTGTTCAGTTCTATCTCTTTAGAATAATGTCATCAGTCTATGTAGGATCATAAATAGTTACTAGGTGTACCGGTTAATAATGTGGATTTTTTTTCAATAGATGGAGTTACACATATGTTGATATATATGCGATTTGATATCTATGCTCTTTGGTTGTACTAACAGCAAGGTTCAAAACTTCATATGTCAAATTTTCTGAAGGTGTTAGCATCAGATATTTTTACGCTTAAAAATGTGGAATTTCATGCCAAATAAAAGCATTTGTGGGAAGTTTTAATTCATAATTTTGAAGAAAAAGTTACCGTGTACTTCAAGAAGCTTATGGTGAACATGCTCCATCTCAAGGTACTTGTGAATGCTGGCTTAAACGCTTTAAAAGCGATGATTTTGATGTGAAAGACAAAGAATATCCTGGATGAAGATGTGTGTTAAACTCAAAAACAACTTGCAGAAAGATTAAACGTTGCTTAGCAAACAATTTCTGATCCTTTACAAGCAATGGGAAAGATTTTGAAGGAAATGGTGCCACATCAACAACTGAACGAAAGACAAATGGAAAACCGAAAAGTCATCAGTAAAATGTTGCTTCAGTCGCACAAAAGAAAGTCCTTTTGCATCAAATTATGACTGGCGATGAAAAGTGGATTTATTTTGAGAATCCCAAATGCACAAAATCATGGGTTGATCCAGGTCAACCATCAACATCGACTGCAAGGCCAAATTGCTTCAGAAGGAA